>NW_010162655.1:0-6849 GCF_000695765.1 Mesitornis unicolor | reverse complement strand
AGCAGGAAACAGGACAGAGCTCCACAGCCATTACTACTAATTTTTTACAAAACTCTTCATGGCACCTGCTCAAGCACTGCCTACCTCATTTTCATGAGGGTCAGATTCTAGCAAGTATTTTAAAACAGAAACAGAAATTTTGTGCAGAGGCTCAGTCTACTTAAATCATTCATGCTTGATTTGGCTACTGTTGTACTATGACTGAGCAAAAACATCATGATGGCTTTCATTAATTAGCAAACTCTACCACAAATCCAGAAACAAAGAGATACATTGCATGGCATTTGTTTTAGAACAAATGGACCTCTTATAAACATGTTGTATTTCATCAAGTTAACTAGATCTCAGAAAGGGCAGATGTACTACTGCAGTGGTTCCAAACCCAGAGATAACAGAAAACTCTTACACTTGTTTGAGTGTAAAGAAGTCTGCCAGTTAAACAAAGGAACCAACAGAAATCCAAGCAGTGCTCACCACAACAGGTTATTTGCATACTACTACTGCCTGAAGGCCTGCAAACACTGAGGACCACTGTCACCAGCAAATCTGCACAGAAGAAGAGTTAGGATGGTTATTTACCATGCATCCACCTAGGAAGACTTGAATATGATCCACACAGACACTCAGGTAGGATCTTAAATGTGGACTTGCTGGTTACTAGTCCCCGGTACTGTTTCACAATCAGCCAAGGCAGAGATGTATTCAACCACTGGTAGGCTCTGTGGTTTATTTTCATGAAATACATGCCAGATTTCTGCTCTCCCACCCTGCTCCAGTGACGTTTACTCACCTTGTCACTTAACTCAGGGAAATAAATACTCTCGTAAGGGAATGACTGATCATCTACTATATGCCAGTGGAGAACATTGAACTTGTTAAAAGCCATGGCATCCTGTAACAAATAATGCAATACAGTCTCGTTAAGCACTTCATTCTCATAGAAATTCTATGCAAAAAGGTGGTCTTGTCCCAGTGTATCCTGCATGCCTATAGCAATAACAAAAAAAACCCCAAAACTCTAAAGAAAATGCATGCCATGTTTCACTGAATCCTAGAAGCATACAAAAAAAAACACACACCAGCCTTTTCATATTAATACTCCATCCTCTGCCATCTATTTGCATCACTCCTGTCAGTAAGCTCTTGATCTGATCACGCTACACTGGCTGGTAGAAAGGGAACTGCTATAAATGCTTATGAATTTCTTCTACTTCAGAACATATTTGGGTAATTCTCTATGCACCATCAGCTATTTCAGCTTACAGAAAAGCTTATACTTTTCTACATAAATACTTTGGACTTCAAAACTAAACAGCGTGAAAGAGTTTCTTATTTAGTACATCCCTACTTGCTAGTGACTTCTACAGAATCCATTTCAATTGTATGCAAAATAAACCATACATTTTTATCACAGATTATGGTGTTCCCCTTATGTTTTCGGTCATTACTGTCAGTACTTCCCTTTTTCAAACTTGAAGGTAACCAAGATAAATGTTAACTCACTTATTTTAGAATTATGACTCCAGATGGACAGTTACATACATACCCCAAGTTATGCAAATTTGTCAGTCACTGGAAGTGTTGTGTGCTGCAAGCAGATGGAGTTAACTGCTCTCTACATTGTTCAGGACTGAGTAAATGCAACACAGTTGCTTCCAATCTCTTGCCACAATACCGTTATTTTTACCCCTTCTCCTTTCTTTTTTTCATCAAGCTGTGTTTAAAGAAGTGACAAAATCTCTTCAGGAACTCCCACCAAATCCAAAGGAAGATTTATACCTTGTCCATTCTCTGTTTTATGAGACAGCAGAAGTTTTAATTATCACACATCTTCTTGCACTTCTACCAAATATCATCTTTGCACATAGAAAATTACATCTCCTGACCTTCATCTCAGTCACATTTTCCTCAAGGACAATGCCCTTCCCTGAAATACAGCACAGCAGCTGAACACAAAGAAATGTACTTGAACTTCTGCCTTAAATATGTAATTACCTTCACCACTGGTGAAAGGATTACTGCTGCTTTTCATTAGGTTAGCCTGAATTCAAGCAGGCACAGAGGTGGGAGGAAAAGCACACTTGTTCTTAAACAAGCAAAATGTCATAAAACGAAGCTCTAGGAGAGTATTAGAGCCACAGACATAATTCAAGGAAAGAAAACAAAATAGCAACAGTTACAGAAACATGAAAAGTGGTTAAAATTTAAGTCTTAAAGGTCAAGTTACTCTTTGGACATTTTTGTCACTTTTAGAAAAGACAACAAATATTGACACGAGTAACTACTCAAGTCTTTGAAGCACCCTCAGTTGTAAATGATACACTACACAAAAACTACTTGCTGAACAGGGACTGATATTAAAGGTAAATACAAGTAGTAAATACCCATGGAGGGGCAAGTTCTGAAAACAGTTCAAGGAGGACCTCAGAAATGAAGACTGGTTTTACCTGCACTCTCTTCCTGCCCATCTTAAGCCTTGTCTGCAAAGTTCCACAGCATGAAAAAGAAATTTCTAACACTATTTCATCTTAGAAAAGCATGATGGAGACAAGACAGGAAACTGCATGTTCCTCCACTCAAAAGCTCCTCCATTTCAACACATCAAATAAGCCCTGCTACAAGGATTTCAACAGCAGAAAATGGGAGTACAAAACAGAAAAACCCATAGCATTGGCTGCTATGATTATACAAATTCATCACCTTCACATCAAGGCAGGAGTATACAATTCTTACTGTGCTTACTTGAGCTTTTTGGAGAAAGTTTTGTTTGTTCGTTGCTTGTATGTTTTGTTCTGTTTTCTTTTCAAAGGGACATGGTGAAAGAAACCAGTAGTTTCCAACAAACATTTCCAGTTTTCCCCTTGCTCAATACTAAATTGCTGGCTTGCTCTTACCTGCCTAAGAAAAGACTACCAAAGCCTAGTTATTGAAAAGACTGGGATTTTCCAGCAACTACTGGCACCAAAGCCAGGACTTGCAAGGTCTCTCCTGTATTGCTTAATGATAGTCAGATGTCTCAAAACATGCTTCCATGAAATATGTGAGCTGGTTTAGGCAACAGAAAATACAGAAAACCCAAGGTACGACAAATCCCAGCTTCCTTTACAGACTCATTAATCATTGTGACTCCCCACTTAGTTCCTCTCCAGTGTATGTTCTGACCTTGACTTAGCAAAATTCACTGTCCTTTTAGAGGTCAGCCAGAGCAGTAGTTCTCCTTTCATACCAGCTCCAGTTGCTACCTACTTCACGGGGAAAAAAAAAAATCACAAAAAAAGCCTTCATTATTAATGATACAAAACTGCCCACTTACCAGATTCGTAAGAATAGCTTTCAATGGCAAATAATGCCTTGAAGTGTCTAGTAAGATTCCTCTATGAGCAAATCTTGGGAAGTCATCGATTTCGGATTCATTGACAAGAAACTATGAGAATGAGATTTAAAAAATCAGAATTCCTATTTTATATTCATAATTTCAAACAGAAAATACTTTTCAGTTTAACAGCTTTCCAAGGATCATTTTCTGAAAAAAAAAAAAAAAACCAAAACAACCAACCAACCAACACCCAAACCAAATTACTGAAACTAGTAGAGCTGCTGCTTCTACATAAGCACCTAATAAAGAATGTGGTTGTCTTATCAAGGACTGTAGTTTTAGTTAACAGCTATACTTACGCTTCCATAGTCATCTTCATGAACCAACTGGCTGAAGGTTTCCAAACCTAGAAAAAAAATCCAAGAAAGGGATCTGGAGTGCAACCCAGTACTTGTCCTTAAAGTTTCAGTTAACAACAGAACCATAACTATTTACAGGCATTCAAACAGCTAGAAACTCAGCCATAAAGCATTCTTTGTTTCTCTTGATCAGCTTCCTTAATGGCTCAAGCACCACAGTTAACAAGTTCTGAAGAGAGAACCATTCAAACTCTATTATACACAAGTACTGAATATTAGCACTACACCTTGGCCATACAAAATTAATTCTTGAATAGTATGCAAGTTAGTGAGAGTAAGGTAGGAATTTCTAGTGTTGTCATGCATCTACTCCTGTAATTTCTGGAACTGGTGAAATATCTCATACATTATGAAAAAATCTGCTAATTTAGATAACATTCCAGTAAGAATAGTTTGTTCATGCTGTAGATAAGAGATCTTTTTAGCACCCAGGATTTCTTTGCCTTGGCTGATTTTTTTTTTGCACTCATGGTGTGCCACTGGATCTGAGACTAAGCATCTGGACTGAGGGTCTGACCAACACACATCTGGGTATCCTTCTGGCCTCTACACACAAGCTTACTTCCCATGAAGAACTGAGTGAGGGCAACGCTCGGTGGTCAGCTGAGCTTCTTAGTCTGCCATGGAGTTCATATAAGCCCAGAACAAATAGCTCTATAAAAGGTATCAGCTTACCTCTTAAAGCACCCCATACTTCATCTGCTTTCAGTATAGCCACAGGCTCAGTTACAGTTAAATGATCTAAAGAAGAAAAAATAAAATCTCAAGAAAGCATAGATTGACAGGACAATGCTCAGAGGCACTAAAGAGATTCTTCATGTTCTTTATCTCCTTTTGTTTTTTTTAAATTCTAACCAATGCTGTTTTAAATAGTGATACTATGCAGCTATTTTTCACTTATATGCTCCTGAAATAATGCAAGCTCCTAGTCAGAAAGTCATCAGTTAATCAGTAAGATGATAAAACAAATATAGTGCTTAATAATGGCCACGTTAAATATTGCATATGGGCCAGAATTTCAGCCAAGTTTGACCCAGCTGATATAAAACATATCAGACGATTTTGCTGAATTTAAGTCCCAGACAATAAGGGTTGGTTACTAAGCCAGACCCAACTGCAGAAGTTTACTTCTCCTTTTACCTTCATGTTAGATAGACTACACTTACATATTTTTTTTCTACATATAGCTTGCCAAGGACTGTAGTTAAGTGCTTATTATAAATATCTAATTGCAAAGGAAAAAAACATAAAACCAGACCCCACCACTTAATGAACACATATAAGAAAATACTCTATCTATAAATCTATAGATTTATATTATTAATTAAACATCAAAGCAATAATAAACTGACTAGAGTTGCACACTTGAAGCAGCAGAGGAAAAAAAAATCAGAGGGATATATTGCTGCATAATGATTTGTCGAATCTGCCTCAGAATGAAAGAACAGTTCATTATACATTATATATTTCAAACTTTTGACTAAATTACCAGAGAAAATCTATTCAGGGACACAAAGAAAGTACCTCAAGCTTCCATTTTAATCAAAACATGAATTGCATACACTGGAAGCTCTCAGTAAGAAAGAATTTAGAAGACTACTGCAATCCCCACGGGTCTTTTTGTGTTAAATTGTAGTTCACTCACAGACTTACTTCCAAGACAGCTGGCTTTTTTCTGAACTTATATCATACCTTAAATTAATGAAGAACAAGAAGGTTTTTTTATGGCTATCTGAAACCTTTTACACAAGCAGGCAAGAAGCCAGTGGGGAGAAGCGCAGATAACTTGTACTTTGATTACATATCCAATATTCTTGTTATAGGACAGTCACTGACTGATCTGTACTATCTCTTTTAAGAAAAGGAGCCAAACTGCTCAATTCACAAGTGACTAATAACTGCATACTTAAGCATTCATTCCTGAACAAGCTATCTCACTAAAAACACTAAATTAAACTCTGCAGAAGTCTGGAGAGCTCAGCTTACTACAGAGAAAACTCCTTTCCTACAGCAGAAGGAAAAACTCTGACTGTTCTGAAGAGTAAAACGCAAAAATGACAGATCTAAGAGATTCCCTGACAGAAGAGAAGAACCAGCTAGAGTTAAAATCTGAAAATCACAAACCAGTTCAATGTTCAACCAATAATAAAGCAGCATAACCACCTGACTGTGGCAGAAAACAAATCTAAAGCATCAGCAGTTTTGCTGCTATACTTCATTTGCATTGAAATTTATGATAAACTTGCATGCAAAAATTGCACTGCTTAGCTAAATGTACCAAAAAGATTGAGTAAACCTAAAGCCAGTACATTCTATCACAAGTCAGGTGGAATTAATCCTGCTGCAGATGTACAACTTAGGATTAAAAGGATCTTTTTCTAAGGATTTCTATCCTGGATACTGAACAACTGCCTTGCCTAGTACAGAAGATTATCTCAAGACAGATCTAGATTAATTAAATATGTTGACCTCTGTGCTAACCTGCCCAAAGAGCAATACTACTAACTCGTCTTTCTTTCTGTCAAGAAGCTTCTTTGATGATTAGAACTTGATTTTAGAGTACTTCTCCACTCTGTACTTGAAGCATAGTGGAACAAACCCAATATAACCATCATGTTTTAAAATCTTTTCTTGCATCTACTGATAGAAAGTGGATCTATAACTCTGCAAGACGAATAACAAGAAGTTCAGTTAATGCTTTTCTAGTTTTCCTGGATAAGCAAAAATACCATGTATATCAGCCAGTATAGGTAGCTTCAATTCAAACAGTTATTTCCAAGGAAAGCAGACGAATAAGCAAGGCCAGCCTTCACTCAACACCCTGTACTGAAAGACAGAATGATCTCTTGACTATACGCAGATGCCACCACGCATAATTGGGTAACACAGCATAATACCTTTGATTCTTATTACCAGATACTACACAGGATAGCAGCAGGTAAATGCGTCGAATGCTAGCTAAACTGCAGAAATCACAGGTTACACTTCTAATAAACTCCATGATTCACTGTGGCATTAAGGGCATGAATTATCTTCTGGTCACCACTCCTGCGAAAACTTTTTGAGTGCCTCTGAGAGCCGCTGATTTCCAGTTCCTCAAAACACCCCTGCTTT
>NW_010162654.1:294-558 GCF_000695765.1 Mesitornis unicolor | reverse complement strand
ATCCTGCTGTCCACCAGCACTCCCAGGTCCTCTCCAGCCACTCGTCCCCACGCCTGTTTTTTCAACCAGCAACAGGGCTAGGAGGACTGTGGATGAACTGAGGAAAGGGATGCCTGCACGGCTTGTAAAACAACAAAAAATTAAACAGGACACGCAGCTTAGGTGGTCAGGACTGTGCACCTCTGCTCAGTAATTGTTCATCATTCCTCTGTCTCTTCCTGTTAGACGACCCTTCCAGACCGCCAGCTCCTCAGAACAAGGCAC
>NW_010162654.1:0-257 GCF_000695765.1 Mesitornis unicolor | reverse complement strand
AAAAATGTTAGCCAGTGAAATAATGATGCCAGTGTGCACTTGTCAGCTTATTTATTTAGGCTGAGGGTGGCCTGAAGTGTTTATCTGCCCTGTGTTAAAATTGGCAATATATACACATAAATATATATATACACACACATTTACACACACACACATATATCTATATCTATATACATACACATATATATATACATAGATATATATACATATATATATATGTATATATACACACATATATATACATATACACACACACA
>NW_010162653.1:15653-21925 GCF_000695765.1 Mesitornis unicolor | reverse complement strand
CCCCACCAGGGGTGCAAGCCCCGGGGTTAGGGTTGCCCCAGGCCCCAGTGCCCCCCAGCCCCACCAAGTGAGCACGTGTGGGGCTGAGCTGGGCCTTGCAAAATGGCCTCGGAGGCAGTGAAGGTGATCGTGCGCTGCCGGCCCATGAACGAGCGTGAGAAGGCTCTTGGCTGCAAGACGGTTGTCAGCATGGAGAGTGCGCGGGGTCAGTGCTTCCTCCAAAACCCCACTGCCACTGGCGAGCCCCCAAAGCAGTTCACCTTCGACGGGGCATACTACAAGGAGCACAACACGGAGCAGATCTACAATGAGATCGCCTACCCACTTGTGGAGGTGAGTGGTGCCTGAAGCAAGCTGGACACAGCCAACACAGAGCTTGGGGCATGGACTGAGGAGTTTTATGTGGGTGATCCCTAAGTTGAACTCATTTATGGACAGAAACAGCCCTGTCCACTCCTTCAAGAGGCTTATCTGCAACCCTGAGGTACAGAAGAGGGCAAAACAGCATCCTGGCTGTCAGCTGGGAAACTGGGAAGAAAAAAAGAACTTTTCCAGCAGCTAGAGGGGCACTGAGGATAGAGTTACATTTAATTCTTTCAGGCGGGTGTTTATATGAAAGATGAACCCCCCCGAGCAGGCCCTAGAGATGGCAGCTGGACAGAAACTGCAGTGGGAAATGATGTGAGGAGGAAGGAGACAAACAAGACTCCTGATGATTTTAGGGAATTTTTTATTGTCCAGTGAGAAACCTTTGAGAAGACAGGGAACCTCAGCCTGTTGTAGAACAGGAAAATGAGAAGAGATATGTTTGTTGCCCGTTAAACACATCAGGGTGGTAAACAGCTACTGTGAGAAAAGAACCACATGAGCAAAAAAAAAAAACCCAACCCCCCAAAAAACCAATTTTGTTAGAAGATACAAGGAGAAAATGGCCAGTAATAATTTTAAGATGGAAGGTCCTGACTGGGAGAGTGAAAGAGTAGATTATTAGGTTTATAGTTTATTTTTCTTTATATTTAAACCTGAAGAATTCCCAATATTTTCTGTTCCTACCGTGCTTCTCTGAAATAGAAACAAATGAAGGCAAGGCCTTCTTTCAGGCAGCTTTCTGAGAAAATTATTCTAGGCTAGAGACCATCCCTTTGCCCACCCTACAAACAAGATTTTTCTGCCCTATGGCAAAAATATTCTGATCTTCTAAGTGTTGCCAGCTGCTGTTCCACTTTGCAACACCTGCATTTCTTCAAGTTTTCAATTTCTGAGAGAAAGCCATAGATTTCTATGCTAGCGTAATGAATTTTAAAAGTACTATTATATTCTGATGGCATGTGACGATCAAGCAGCTGTTTGAGGTTTACTTCCAGCTCTTCCTTTAAAATACCACCTTTTAGAGGGTGGGATAGAATCTGGACAATGTTCTTTCCGGTTATACTAAGGATGAAGATAATGGCTATTTTATTCAGTTTTCCTCTATTTCTAGGGTGTCACCGAAGGCTACAATGGCACCATATTTGCCTACGGCCAGACTGGCAGTGGAAAATCATTCACCATGCAGGGAATCGTAGATCCTTCTACCCAGAAAGGCATAATCCCCAGGGCGTTTGAGCACATTTTTGAGAGCATACAGGTAGGTGTGTGTGGATGTGAAACAGGTCCTGTAGTAAGATGGTGTGATGTTGAGAAAGGTGATTTTTGGTGCAAGAACAGGGACAGGCTTTTGGGTGTGCTGTCTCTTATCCTAAAGCTGAGGCCTGTGTAGAGTCATGTGAACTCCACCCTCATCTCTGCTGGCTTTAGGGACTTGCACTTGAGATATTTAAACCCAAAGTCCCTGTAGTGAGTGGTTACACCTGGGAATGTGATGCCAGGTGAGATTTGATGAAGTGCTGAAGGGAGGTGGGTGCCCAGCTGGCATTCAGGATCTACGTGGGCTGCCTACTTGCCTTCATTTTGAGAATCTTACCCAAAAATCCTTCCTGTTTTGGGCAGTGCGCTGAAAATGCCAAGTTCTTGGTGAGAGCTTCCTACCTGGAGATTTACAATGAAGACATACGAGACCTTCTGGGAGCTGATACCAAGCAGAAGTTGGAGGTGAGGTGGAGTCAATGTGTCTTAATTAGGAGGTGCTTTAATTTGCTCAGATAAATGTTATTGTGAATGCCTCACCGAGGTGCAATATTATGCTCTGTCAGAAGCCAAACACCAGAATATGAAGATACAGTGATAAATATGGAAGCTGAGAGGAGATTTTGAGGGGATGTAGTGAAAGTTTTGTGGCAGAAGGAACAGGATCCAGTCCCACGTGTCCAGCTTGACAGCGGCCAGTAATTTAGCATATGCTGGCGAAAATCATTCCCGGGCAAAGACGGAATAAAGTGCTCATGGGGCAATTTCTTCCTAATCCTCTTCATCTCATGGCTCTCTCTAAAGCTGGAGGATTCTGTGCCTTAGAAATGTTTAATCTGATCCAGGATAGCTGTGGATGATCTCATTATCTGTCTAAACCATAAAAGGCTGATCCCTTTTTGAGGGGCTAGAGCAGACATCGCTCCCCATGAGAACACATGGGGAAGGCGGGCGGTTTCCAGGAGCACAGGAGGTAAACTTTCCTGAAATCCTAATCAAGGGGCTGATTTTTATAAAATTTGCCTCCTGGTGGTTTTGCAGGTCTTTTTTTGCACGTACTCCTGGGGGGGGAGCTGCAAATCTCCTGTCCTAATTTACTTCCCTGCGGGACTGCCCTTGTGAAGAAACCCGAGGCACGAGCACCATCTGCCGCAGAGACGCGCCGAGACGGTGACAAACCCAAACTGCCTGACGGGGCAGATTTTTTTTTTAACAGGCCCCTGACTTTAAGAGAAGCAAAACCCTCTCTGCTTGCATGTTCCAAGCCTTCACCTGTGTGGAGAGGGAGGGTGGGAGAAGAGGACCCAGCTTTGCTGCAGTTTCCCATCCTTTGTTCCACATCAGCAGTGACAGCGGTTTCCATGACTACTGCAGTTGGCACTGGGAGGGCAGGAGTTGGGCAGAGCAGTTTCCAGGGTAACACCAGCGCACCCCCCAACAGCCACTGCCTGTTGCTGCTGCCTCCACTGAGTAATTAAAGGAGGGATGTCCTGCGGAGACCCAAAGCCCCACTGCTTTCTTCTGTGACCCCCAATTTCTCCTCCAAAATCCCATTTCTGTTTGTTCCTTTGCTTTTCAATGTCAGTGTCCACAGTGACTCTGAAGTCCAGAGTCTCCTCCTGTGTCATAAATCCCTGTGATGAAGGGGGGTAACTGGAATCATCCAGGGCGCTCATGGCTTTAGAACAAGACTAAAATCCTGCCTAGTTTAGTTTTCAGCCACTTCTGCTCTGTCCTGTGTTGATTTGTTTTCAGAAAACACTGTTTTACATCGTTTCTTGTGGTGCGTGCATCACTAAAGTATCTAAGGCTCTTTGAAAGTCACACCACCAAACACAGTGTCTGTCACTCTGTGACACAAAGTCATGACAACTGTACCTTGATATCTCAGCTGACACGATAAAGATAGAGTTTTGGTTATGAACTCAGCAGATGTGGGGCGTAACGTTGCTGTTGAAAATGAATTCAGCTCGTTTAAGATTCCCAGCGCAGAGGAGGCTGGTGTAGGAGTGCAGGGATCTCTTGAATGTTTCATTTTTTTTATGTAGGGACTTTCTACGTTTGATGGGTCATTCAAGATTTGGAACATTTCAATCTTTTATTAGCATGCTGTACGAAATTTCTCTTCTGCATGAATGATAATTGCTGAAAAGATGCTGTTAGGTATTTAATGCTCTGTCTCTACCCAGGTCCCTGAATAGGATTTTAAAGCATCGCAAAAATGAACTAATCTGGGGAAAAAATATCCTAGTCCGCCCGTGCATGATGGGTGTGAGTTTGGGAATTTTGTCAGTGAGATCAAGACGCCCTCTCAGAGCGGAGGGGTTCGGCAAAGCACCGGTGACAATATCTGTGACTGTTGCATCTGTGCTTTGATTTTTAAAAAAACTCCCTGTGACTGAAGAGATATTAGAGCCTTTGCCATAATTGGTGAAAAACATTTCAGATCTTATTTTAAAACATACAGTTTAATAATAGGGGAGGTGAAAAGCGGCTCAGCACAGATTTCTTATGGCCTGGGTGACGTCTGAATCAATCAGCAAACTTTTAACTTTTCTTTTTGTCTGCAGAGCCATGAAGGTTGCTCCCTCTTTCTGTATGGTTTTATTCCTCCTTCAGGAATGTGAAGACTTCTTGGTGACAACCAGCTATGTTTTTGTCGTACTGCAGTTTAATTTCTCTGCATGTAAAACCTTTGTAGTCTTCAAGCTTCCGGACAGTTTCCAGCACGCCTTCCCACAGTCTCAGTGTGTCTTGTTCTAATCTGTCCTGCCTTGTCCCCATTTGCAGCTGAAGGAACACCCAGAGAAAGGGGTGTACGTGAAGGGGCTGTCTCTGCACACCGTGCACAGCGTGGACCAGTGCGAGCGGATCATGGAGACGGGCTGGAGAAACCGCACCGTGGGTTACACCCTCATGAATAAGGACTCCTCCCGCTCCCACTCCATCTTTACTGTCAATATGGAGATCTGCACCATAGGTAGGAAGCTGCATGGCCTGCATTAGGCCTGGGCCTAGCGCAGCTCAGAATCTGTGCAGTCTGACCAGTCACCTCACAGCAAAACAGATCTTAAATTATTTTAGGTCCAGTAGAAATCAGAACTGCGCCCTGACGTGGACATTCTCCGCAGTGTGAAATGGCTGAGTATTCAAAGTATTTTTTTTTTCCTCGTTCCCCTTGGGAGAGAAATATCTTAAACATATTTAGTTCTTCTTCCAATTCTTTAGCTTCCCAAACCTTTATTTCCAGCAAAGGGGACTAAATTTTACAGCCCATACAACGGCTTGGCGTTCATGCATTGTACACCCTGGAGAAACTTCTATCATGTTCTGTCTTGCAAGTCAGATCATTTCACCCAACAACTCCTTCACTGAGCTTAATCATGGAGCGCATCTTTTGAGCAGACAGCTAATCTGGGTTTTAAGATGGAATAAAAGAATCCCTTAATAATGTTTTAATGACTAATTTTCCTTTCTCAAGCATCTTGTTGCCATCGACGTTTCTGTAGCTGATAAAGCTGCCTCGCCTGGGTCTGAACACAGACCTTGAAAGGTTTGGTGTTTTTCTGGGACTGAGCAAGGACTTAGTCTCCTATATTCTGCCTAGTTCTTGACCCTGGCTGAAGCTGTGAACAGCTCACCTTTGTTGTCTCCAGCTGTTTCAGCTCACGGGGTTACATGATGTCTTCCTAAATTGTGGTTCCAGATGCTGGTGACTGTACCTCATTTTCCTCTATTCAAAAAAGGTGTAGAGGGATTTGGGGAATTTCTCAATTAGCACAGCTGGTGGCTGCTAATTCTTGCATTACACAGGTCCGTAAATTCCCAGTTTTAATCCTAACAAGGAAAAAGAAGCGTTTACACTTCTTTTTTTGTGATCCAGATGGGTGCAGGGCTCTTAATCTACCCTGAAACAACTTCTCTGATTTAAAGCTTTGGAAACTTGTTACAGGGAACAGGATGGCAGGTGGGGAAACTCGCAGTTTTGGCAGAGAAATGGAAGACAGCTGGAATATTTGAGGAGAAAGTTGAGGTTTCTGGCACAATCCCCGTAGCTGGATGGTTCTGCTGGGGTAATTGTTAGTTGAAATAGTTAATAAAGTTGGTATTTATGTTGTCATCTTCAGGCTTCATGAACAGGTGCATGGGGAAGTTCAAATTTATTTTCCAGTTGAGTCTGTAGTAAATTGTCATTTACAAGGAGTTGATATTTTAAAGGATCTCTTTGCAATTATGCGGACTAAAATTACTCTTTTTTCAAATAACAGACTCGGGAATTATGGCAACTACTGGGCCCTCTGGCTGCAGATGTATGAAACGCGCATGTTACCATCAGTGTTTTTACCGTATTTAGAGCAGCAGATGTTTTATTCCTTTACGCAGTGCTTAGGGATTGATTTGTTAATGAGAGATGCTGTAGATTTGGCCAGCGCTTCTGCCACCAGCACTGGCCGAGGGGCTGTACTGGAATGAGACGGGCAAGACTTCGGGGCTGCTGCAGGCATTTTAGTGAGAGTCTGGGGACTTTGTTACACCATGGAAACAAAACCGCTGAGCTCCTCCATGCAAACAAACAGCCTCTGTGGGTAAAAGGACTGGCAGGAACCAAACCAACTTTCTAATTGCCTGTCATTGTTTACAGGAAC
>NW_010162653.1:5571-15622 GCF_000695765.1 Mesitornis unicolor | reverse complement strand
GAAAGAGGGAAAGGGTTGGAAATCCTACTTTTTGTGACTGTCTGCTCTCTGTGACCCCAGCACTCAGAAACAATAGTGAGAGGGTGCTCTATATTTCCCCCCCTATTCTCCCATGTCTTGACATGCTAGAAAGATCTGGAGTGAAACAAGTTTGAACATTAATTTCCACAGTTAACAGTCTATTGCTGTAGAAATATCCTGGGGCAAAAGATTTTAGATTGTGTGTGTGTGTGTGTGTTTACCTGTGACCTTTTATCTTTCCTCCATGAATCAGATTATTCATTGCTTGTGATTAGGTACTGTCCACAGCCATAGATCTTAACTCTGACTAAATTCAAGGCGAGGTTTTATAGAAGTCTGTCTGGAAAAGGGTGAATTTGGTTAAAACCTTGATGTTCTTTTTACTCGGAGAGCTAAAGGAGCTCTTCCCTTGAATTCAGGTTGTAGTTGTGAGGGATAATTGGGAAATGGATGCCCAAGGGTGTGGTCCAGTGCTTAGGACAGAAGGCTGTGATTTGGGAATGCTGTCCAGCTCTTGCTCTGCATGAGGCTGGGAAAGTTAAGCAGCCAGTGAAACAGAGGGGCTCCTAAAGCAACCGGATGCACTCTTTCTTTGTCACAGGGAATTTGTGTCATAACGTTAATCTGGCCTCAAAATTTAGGTCAGGAAGCAGATATTACACACGCGAGGTGTGCATCCAGGTAGCTGGGAGCCATCTGTTAACTTCAGGTCACACCTTCTCTTGCCTTAGAGCAGTGCAGTGGGAATGCACCAGCTCACTGGCTCCGACTTCTCACTTGCTGAGACCCAGCTCCTCGTCTGGGTGGTTTGGGCTAGGCACAGTCCCAATTTCTTGCAGTTTTCCTGTTTCTCACCTGCGTTCCTTCATTTTACTTTCCCACTGTGAGTGTCATGAGTTGAGAAGGAACAGATGTTGCCAGGCATGCCTGTGTGCTGAGTCACGGCGCAAGTTTACAGCTCTCTGGGCGAGAGGGGAGATCTGCTGGGCTTCATGAGCATTCGAGCCAAATGGTGGCCCTTGATGGTATCTGAGACAATGTGCTTCTTTATTTAAAGCACAGCAAGAAACTTCTTGAATATGGCCATTGATTAGGGTAGGTTAGATTCCAGTCTCAAGAAAAGCAGTAGTTTGGGAATTCATGGAAAAACTGTTTCCCAACATAGTGTCTACTCCAGCCTTTCCACGGTAGCCTGTAGAGGTGACTTTCCTGCCTGTCTCTCCACATCACGCAGGCATTTGGGGAGCCTGCTCTTCTGTCTGTGCTCTCTGACAAGCTCTGCTCCAGTGGCTGCCTGTTGACTCCTCATTTCATGCTTCCTCCCTTCTTTCTCGCCATTTGTCAGACAATGTTTAACTTCAAGAAACAATCTGAGGAGGGAAGTTGTATAAACTCAAGGTCTGGCCTTGTTACTTGCAGAGAACTTTGTGTGAAACTCTAAACACTGTGGAAATACGTGGAGGAGGAGAGTCTGTGCACTCAGAGCTCCCTGGGAGAGTAAGAATGGTCATGAATTCTTACTATGCAGGATCTCATTCAGGAAAGCAGTAAAATGTGGATTTCTAAGGTTAAGTAGATATTTATTTACTTGACGGCATCAGGGCCCAAATGCAGACAAAGACCAGGGTTTGAACTGGAACATAATGCCAAGAGAGTCCTGGTTCTTGGCTGTGAAGGTGCTTTGTCTTAAGAAAAGCCTAACCCAGGATTATTTTCTTGCAGATGAGCGAGGGCAGGACCACCTTAGGGCCGCAAAACTCAATTTAGTGGATCTGGCAGGAAGCGAGAGACAGTCCAAAACTGGAGCCACAGGGGAGCGGCTTAAAGAGGCCACCAAAATCAACCTCTCCCTCTCAGCCCTGGGCAACGTCGTCTCGGCCCTCGTCGATGGCAGGTGTAAACACATCCCCTACCGAGACTCAAAGCTGACCAGGCTGCTGCAAGACTCCCTTGGAGGGAATACCAAGACGCTGATGGTAGCGTGCTTATCTCCGGCTGATAACAACTATGACGAAAGCCTCAGTACTTTGCGCTATGCTAATCGAGCGAAAAACATCAAGAACAAGCCCTGTATCAATGAGGACCCCAAGGATGCTCTGCTGAGGGAATACCAGGAGGAGATTAAGAAGCTGAAGGCCATTCTAGCTGCACAAATGAGCACAAATAACTTGTCAGGTAGGAAAGCCCTTAGTGACTGAAGAGACATTTTTATCTTTGACAGAAAAATGTGGGTTTTATACATAAAATTTTCGCTGGATTTCACCTCAGCCTGTCCCTTACCTGTTGGAGGAAGAATTCTCCATTTTGGTAATGAGCTTTTTCCTTCACCGTTGCCAAAACTAACCTTATTTCACTGGTAAAAGCCATCTCAGTTATCCAGTATTTTCAATAATGACAAATTCTGTTCAAAAATGCTGATGTGATACAAATCCTTGGTGGTTCTTTGTAATTCTGCCCAGAATTTGGTCAGTCACAAAAGAGAGGTTTCAGCTGGCAGAGCAAAAATGAGCTGCTAAAGAAATAATAACGTAAAATTCTTTATTAAATATATGTTTTCAAAGTTAGGATTCAGCCCTGTTCTTCTACACTGTGAATTTTTGAAACTACAAGAAAAATATTGCCCTGCTGATGGCATTGCTTATGGAGGGCAGCACTGTCTTCACTTTGAGGATCCAGCCCAGCCCCAGCGGACTCACTTTGGTATGAAGTAGGAACAGCAACTGTGGAACCGATGGCTAAGAGCAGTCTTTAGGGAGCTGATCACCTTTTGAGAATTATCCCCTAAAAGTGGGAAACTTTCAGCAGAGGAATAAGGCTGTAAGATTATCCCCCCCCCCACCTCTTTCTGCCACCTTTCAGGAAGAGCTGTGAAGAAAGAAGGCAATTTCCTTGCACCTTTCATCTCCTTCCCGGTGTCTTTTATCTTCCAAATCTGTTAGCCTAGCCCTGGAAGCAAATCTCCTGTTATTCTGTGAAAGACATGAGATTTATATTCGCTTTCATATACCTAAAGCTTAAACCTCTCCTCCTCTGCTCAGCGCTGCCTCCTCCTCTCCCCACACTGATGGAGTCCCAGGCCAGTGGGCGTTTTGGCAGCGCAGGCGCTGGCACACGAATGCAGTTTTAAGGAGTGCATGGATTACACGGTTCTTTGCCGACAGCCAGGTTCTTTGTTCTGTTTCCAGGTATTCTACAGACAATCCCACCCAGTAATTGCGAGTGATTTTTATTTCTGCTTTGCTTTGCAGGATTTTTGCCTGCTGAGACTGCTCACCTGACAGCAAAGCCACCTCCTCTCCTCAAACCTCAGTTAGATCTTGAAGCGGAGAAGCAGCTGATCAGAGAAGTGAGTCAGGAGGGGGTATCCTATCATGTCTTTGAGTAAGGCTCATGGGTTTTGATAATAATCATTACAAATATGGTGTAGAGCTGTGTGGTTCAGCCTTTTCAGAACACTTCTCTTCCTATTTTTTGGTCCTTGGTCTTCTATGGACAGAACGTGTGTTGATGGAGGCCTTATTTACAGTGCCGCTTTCTCTCAGTGGTGTTCTCACCTCTCTGGAGATGAATTGGAATGGATTCCCAAGAAGAATTTTTGGAGTAACTACATGTGGAACTTGGATTCCTCCTGACAGAGCAGGGAGAAATAGCAGGGAGGAAAACAGTAATCAAATATGTTAGGAGCAGTACAAGGATAAAGATAAAGAGGGGATATGGAGTCAGGAAAGAAGAATGAGGAGTTGGGGGCCAGAAGGAAATAAAACTCTCTCCTTACTCTTTACAAAGCTCTTTCCAGGGCACCACATCTGCCCAAGATAGGGCTAACTAGTCAACTTCCATCAATACCACATCTACTTAAATCACAGAAAATGGCAGTGAATACAGGATGGTAAATATTTATTGGGGTGGACATAAGAAGTGACCTAGAAAGGACTTCTAAGTGATGCTGTGTGCAGTCAGAAGCAGGGCTGTCACGTCAGGCTGTCTGCTCTGCCTTACAGGAGTACGAAGAGATGCTGGCCCAACTAAAGGCCAGCTACGAAGCGGAGCAGGCATCTCGTGTCCGCCTCGAAGAGGACATCAGTAGCCTGAGGAATCACTACGATCTCAAGCTGTCTGCTCTGGAGGACAACCTAAGGAAGGAAGCAGGTGTGGACCAGACAGGTAGTGGGTGCGCAGCACAGGCTGAGGTGTCCCTGGTGCTTTAGGCTCGAGCAGACACAGGCTGTTTTTGCAAAGTCACATTTGTGGCAGCCACTGCAACCTTTAAAGTGGCAGCAACTGCTACTACAGCAAGTGCTGCCCAGCAGCAACAGCAGCCTCTGTTCTCAGGCCTCCCTGGAGCACTAACTCTGGCTCTCCTGAGCTGTTGCTGAGACACTGTGCCAGCTTTGTTCTCTTCCCTATTTCCCTGATTTCTTTTCCCTGTCAGGACCAGCCTGGCCCTACCCTGTAAGCCTCGAGGGGATGAAATGCAATTTTGTGAGTTTCTTCAAAGGTCGTGCAGTGTTTCTCTCAAGCAGAGGTCTGAGCTGCAGAGATGGCTGGTCCCAGCAGGCGCTGCTCTGTCTGGATCTGATTGGCTTCGCACAGCTCACACGCCTGAGACAAGGGTGGCTGCAGCAGCCTCCTCCATCGCATGGAAATGGGATGCAGCCCTTGGTCTCCCGGTGAATTATCAACATCATTGCTTTGCTGGAGGGAGGAGATTCCTCTCACATACTATAAATCGTTGCCAGTTATCCTCTTCGCTACTGCTTGTCATTTATACTTCTGCAGTGCCTCAGAGCATGTTTCGCAATGTGCCTGTACAGCACTTAAAACTCAATACTAATTCTTGAACCTATATTCTTAATTTTTGATGCTATCACTTTCTAAGGTGAGAGGTTCCTTTCCCCCCTCCCTTCTGATTACAAATGTGCACACCCCAGCCTCGAAATAGATTATTTCTGTGTGAACACAAGGACCCAGGCTTTCCCAACCCCTACCCGATACGCCCTCTGAGATGGCTTTTCCTGACCAGTATAAATACGAGACCTTTTCCTTCCAGACACACAGTTTTTAGCTTTTGCTGAAGTTTTATGCTCTAGTTTTGCAGAGCTCTTTACTGACATTGTGGGTTTTTCCTCTTTTACTCTTCAGCTGCCATGAGGACTGAAACTGCTCCTGATGAGACACCTCTGCAGGAAAACTCTGTTGCTGCAGCAGATGAAGAACCAACGTCAGCTCAGGTACCCTTCAGGCTCCTGTACCCCCCAGGACTGAAAAATCTGAGTGGGTAACATTTTACTTCATCTGTCCTGGTATTCACATTGCATCTTTTCAGAGCCTTTGGTTTTCTTTTGCCCTCAGGACCTGGCAGTGCCTCGGATTGTTGGAGATGCTGGTGATGTGAGCAAGGGGAGTGCAGGAGCAGAGATGGCTGTCACAGCTGGGGGGATTTTCTTGCCTGCAGACCAGCAGCAGGTGCTCGCCAGGTCAGTGACTGCACTGCTCCTGCTGTCCGCCTCCTGGTCATCGGTTGCAACACACACAGGCAAGACACAACCCTGTTCTTCCATGATACTACAACTGTTGAGCTTCCCCTGCGTGCTCAGCACAGCACAAGACTAGGCAGACATGTATTCTTTAACCCCAAAATTAACTTTATCCTCTTTGGGCAGATAAATAGCCATTAGCTGTGGTGTTCAATGATGCCAAGTCTCAGAATTATGAGACAAAAATGTGGAGAGGTCTGTGTCAGCAGATGTGGATGAAAAAAGCCTGCTTTCCTGATAACAAATCCTGCCTAGAGCTGTAGGCAGGGAAATCTTTTCCTTCTCTGCCTTTTTGCAGGAGTAATTTATGAGGGGTTTATAAAGTCGAGTCTGGCGGTTGCTGACAGAGCTTAAGCGCCCAACCATGTTATGGAGGCAGCATCCTTTTTTCCTCTTAAAAATGGTTTTTAGAGGGTACTTAGAGCCTACAAGTAAGGTAGCAGGCCTTTCTGCTACTCACTGTGTGCATGGATGGAGAAGAGTCTGTCCTCCACACCTCCCCTTGTCACTGAGGTCACTTTTGCCTCTCATTCACACACCTGACAATGTTTGTAAGGTGTCGGCCAAAACTGACATCAGAATTTGTGAGTAATCACATTTTAGAGGCAGCGTTAGGCAGCACAGGTCTGGGATTTGAGGGGTGCAGGGTCAAGACTCGCGCTCGGCCCATTTTGGGTTTCCTCCAGGCAAGAGCCATCGTGAGAGAATTCCTTTAGATACAGCACTGAAATCATACAGGGGTTTAGTGCCATTTCAGAAACACACCAAGCAAATTCTGCTGATTTTCTGTCTTTTACTCTCTTGCATAGGATTATAATAAAATTAGAAATGATACACTGTGGATGATGGAGTTTGATTCTGAAAAGTTTTGTGGTATTTAAGCTGTCTTTCAGCTTTCCTGTGAGCTCTTGTGGCGCATGCTTGCTCTGTTGGGGCTCTCCCAGCTAAAAAAGGAGCCATTAAGAAATCTAGAATAGCAATTTGTGCAGTTCTCTCTATTAATGGTGAGGTCTCCAAAGAAACCACTCGTTTTGACTATATATCAAAACTTAATAGTCCCATGGCAGCGTTCCCTTTTTGTAACAAACAAGTGAAAAATGCTCTTCCAGTTACACTGTTAAAATCCAGGCTCCCTGCAGATTAGGCAGGAGGGTTTGGGATTTTCAAAGCCACCCGATAAAAGCTTTATGCATCACGATGGCCATGAGATCTCTGATGCTCACTCAGCAGAGCACAGATTCAAGTGCACATTAAGCAAACGAAACCAAAGGCTACTTGGCAAGTGCAGCCCAGTTGAAAAGCGGGTTGTTTTGGATGGTTTGAAGATAATTAAGAGGCTACTATCAAGCAGAGGTTTTATCAGAAGTGGGATTTTCTCTAATTTGAGCCAGCACTGGCCGAACCGAGCTTCTGCTCTGCTGCAGATCCCTGCGCAGACAAACAGAGCAGCTCTGGAGGACGGCGTTATTTCCATGGGGTTGCCTAAGTCACCAGCCCTGGCTGATATTTGAGGCTGACATTGCCTCAAAAAGGAAACTGTATCCAGTTCATATCCACCGTATCCCAAACTGTGTCCAGCCGTATCCACCATTTACAATATTTGTTCATGTAATTTTGGCACAATTTGTGCTCGTGTTGAGAGTCTTTCAAAACAAGAAATAAGACTTGAAGTATAAATTCCACAAAACAAGGTTTTTCAAAATAATTCTGTAAGCGTAGCTGCAGATTTCTGGATACAGGCACTGACAAAAGTGCTCATAGTAACATATGCTTTGCCTTGTGTCCACAGGACTGTTCAGAGCACTGGAACAGGCTGCCCAGAGAGGTTGTGGAGTCTCCTTCTCTGGAGACATTCAAAACCCGCCTGGACGCCTTCCTGTGCAACCTCATCTAGGTGTTCCTGCTCCAGCAGGGGGGTTGGACTGGATGATCTTTTGAGGTCCCTTCCAATCCCTAACGTTCTGTGATTCTGTGACTATCTGTGACCAAAAGTATAAATAATAAATAATTACTCAGGGCAGCAAATCTCATCAGAAATCACTATTTCCTGTCCTGTGTCTTCTCAAACATCATTCAGGTAAGGATGTGGCTCCTCCACACTTACACAGATGGGTTTTTTATGAAGCGTTTGCCTTTTGCAGGCTGCAGATCCTAGAGCAACAAGTGGTAGGGGGGGAACAGGCTAAAAACAAGGACCTCAGAGAAAAGCATAGACGCCGGAAAAAATATGCGGACGAGCGGAGGACGCAGCTGGTGGCCGCACTGCAGCAAGGGAACGAGGGATTTTTTTCTGCTGAACGTCTACGACTCCATCCAGGAGGAGGTTCGAGCCAAGAGCAAGCTTCTGGAGAAGATGCAGAAGAAGGTGAGAAGGGACCAACTCTTTCCTCCTTTGTGTACTCCCTTTTTTACATTTTATTTTTTTTAGGTTATGTTTTATAAGGTTGTTTGAGTGTATTTTTGTGAAGTATCAGCCCGCTGGGTGGTGGATGAAGTTGCTGACACCCAAAACCCCGCCTGTTTTAGTGGTCGGTCTCCATCTCCTTGGGCAGCACATTGTGACTGGTGATGGGAGAGGATGCGACTCCCTCTACTGCCCTACACCATCTAGTGCACAGCTTCCTCCGGGTCTGATTGTCAGATACCACAATTTCCTGGAAGAAATTAAACCGTGAAAAGGGTTTATTTATTTATTTATTTTGGGGGTTGGGAGGGGAGAAGCAATGCTGTTAAATTTTAGGCACACTTGAAAAATCAGTTTTGCTCTGATGAGGCAGAATCAGGGGAGCTTAATAAAAAATCTGCGTGTGTGCAGTCCTGAATCTGCACATTAGGAACTTTATTTCTGTATTTGGGTTATATTGCACCTTTTTAATCTAAATTAGGAACCCCCAAGAGTTTGTTCACGCTGGACGCACACCGGAGTAGTAAGATTGACTTAAGGGCCGTTCAAAGACTTGGGAGAAACACAAGAAATCTTCCATTAGAAGATGTGGATCTCTCCGCACAAATCTCATCCCAATTCTTAATTATGAATTAGAAATCTGCTCAAACGCTGAAGCTTGTCTTTCCTGACAAACTCCTGAACTTGTAGTAACCATCGCTCTCTCTCCTTTATAGTCCCAACGACGTATTTTGGTTTTATGTCCCAGCTGCAGGCTGCCGAGACCGAAATCAAAGATCTGCAGTCGGAGTTTGAGCTGGAAAAGATCGATTACCTCGGCACCATCCGCCGCCTGGAGCGCGACCTGCTGCTCTGCCAGCAGCTGCTGGATCAGGTGCAGTCCCTCATCCGCCGCGACTGTAACTACAGCAATCTGGAGAAGATCAAGCGCGAATCCGTCTGGGATGAGGAAACCGGCTGCTGGAAAATTCCAGAACCCGTCATTCAAAAAACCCGCCTGCCCACAGGTGAGAGGAGCGGTGCCGCTGGCACCTGCCTGCTTCAGGGCTCAGCAGTGGGGACTGTGCTCGCTTTTAAAATCATCCTATACAGAAAGTCTGAATGATGACATTGAGAGACAACGACTCTTTAACACTGTCCCTTCCCACAGCAGTTCCAGCCCCGCCGCAGCCCAAACCTGCCCACAAGAGCCCTGCAGCTGATAGCGGAGCGCTAACGGTACCGTGCATGTCTTCTCCCTTTTGTACACCATTTACTGATTTTTCCCCAATTTCTAACCCGTAACCCGAGGGCTGGTGCAGAGTCTGGCGCTGCTGACGCTGTTTTCCGCTCCCAGCCCGAGGAAGACCGTTACAGGTTGGTGCTGAACAGGAGTGACAGCGAAACCATCGCCAGCAACTACTTCCGATCCACGCGAGCCAGCCAGATCCTACACCCTGAACCGACCCAGAACCGAGGTAAAGCCTTTGTTTTATTACACATTTCCAGCACCCACCTTAATTTTCCTCAATTTTATTTGAGAGAGCTCTTTTTGGCTCTGCTCCCTCGACCTCAATCGTGGATTTTTCGCAGGATGAGGCCTGGTTTTGGCCTCCTGCGAGGACGGCTGCCCACCGCAACCCCCTCCTCTCTTGCAGCTCCCCTGGGGCCAGAGCGGGCTCTGGGCTGTGCGTCTGCCCGGCCCCGGCCCTTCCGCCTCCAGGCCCTTGCCTTGGCGCTGCCTACCACCGCCCCCACCAAGCGCAAAAAGGGCAAAGCCAGCTCCAACAGCCGCCCGCTCTGACTCTGCAAGAAGACGCCAAATCGCTGTGGTTTTGCCCCAGAATGCTCTCGCTCTACATCGGAGTGAGGACCAGGCGGGACGGAGGGGTGAGCTCGCTGTCGCCGTGCTCTTTCGCGCCCTGTACCCCCTCCCCGCTGCAATAAACCCGTCTAACACCACCATTTTGAGGTCTTTTACTGGAAACCGTCCTTCTCACGCTGGGGGTCAGGGCCGCAGCGGTCCAGTCCACGCCGCCACCTTCCCCCCTCCTTCCCCAGCGGCGCTACGGTGGCTGCGTGGGGGTCACCACGGCGTCCCGCTGATTGG
>NW_010162653.1:0-5278 GCF_000695765.1 Mesitornis unicolor | reverse complement strand
CAGTATGTGTGAGGGTATGGGGGTTCCCTGAGGGCGAGGGGAGTCATCAGGGTCCCTTGGCCGGGCTGAGGGAGGACATCAAGGTCCTCTGGCCGGGCTGAGGAAAGAGATGGGGGTTGTGTCCCCTGCAGTGTTGATCCCTCTTGATGTGTGTCCACGGAGCATCCTGGCTGCAAAGGGGCTTTTCAGGGGATTAAGCCCCCTGGGTTTTGTGGGGGACACCCCGGTGGCATTCCCAGAAAGTTCCGTAGCCACTTTTTCCAAAACAGCGCTGCCTATTGGGGAAATAAAAATCAGGAACTTGATGCTGCTTTGCTGCTACATCTGTGGCTTTTATGAAATGCAAAACCTTTAATTTTTTTTTTTGTGGCTGCAGACAGGGGCTTCGATCTCACTTTCCGAACAGCGGATGACGCTGGCCTGTCCCTGATCAAATACGGAGAATTTCTGTATGACAACTTGATCATCTTCTCACCATCCATAGAAGGTGAATACAGGAGAGGAAAACTCAGATGCCCTTGGAGCTTGGTAGCATTTTTGGAAGGCGATTTACAACTGTTTTGTGAATTTTATTTAAATCTTGCACTTTATTTGTTATCTTCTGTGTCTTGCACCCAGTAGCAAACTGTGGATGCTGCCAGACCTTTAATGGTGGTTCTTTCAGCCACGATAAAAATGATTTGGTGCTTTGCCATGGTTTAATCTGCCATGGTATTCTTTATGTGAACTAATTGTGAATTTCTGGTGTGCATCTTCAGATTTTGGTGGAAACATCAACGTTGAGACCATCACCGCTTTCATCGATGGCGGTGGCAGCGTCCTTGTCGCCGCCAGCTCGGACATTGGTAAGGACAAGCACTCGTCAGAGCAAATCGGTGCATTTCAGCCACTTCTTGTAACAGATACCTGCACTGCTTACACTCTGCAGTGAGCAAATAAATTCTCTGAGTTCCTGGGACGAGGGGGTGGGGATGGAGGAGAGAAAACACAGGTTTCTTGTTGTGAACCTAAAGGTTTGTACTATAAGGAAAAGGGTGATAAATAGCTTTTACTGACACTTGGAAATGAAATTTAGCTGGGGGAGGTTGTGTTGCTCCTCGGAAGAACGCCAAACGTGTGACTTTAAGCTGAATTTACTTTTAATTTTGAGCACTGAGACTGGTGTCACGTCGCAGACGCGCTGTGTAATGGAGGATCCATTCTGTCCTTGCAGGCGACCCACTGCGAGAGCTGGGCAGTGAGTGCGGGATCGAGTTTGATGAGGAAAGGACGGCTGTCATCGACCATCACAACTACGATATCTCTGACCCTGGCCAGGTAAATGGATTTTTCACCACAGTTTGAGGTTTGTTATTGAGAGTTTAGGAGCAAAGGTTTGGGGATAAATCTTCTTTACTTGTTTTCCCTTTTTTCTTCCCTCCGTTCTCGGCTTTCTCAGCTTCCTCCCAAGAAAGTAATAAATAATTCTGCTTGGCAGCGTGGCGTAACGCTGCAGAACCGTGCTCATCGGGGGTCTCTGCCCTCAAACCCGTCTTTCCGAATTTCCCAGCTTTGATCTTTCCACTGCCCTGAGTGGTTTCAGATGGTCCCCGTGGCTCATGCCATCACACCACAACAAATGGGGGTTTTGAGCCGCTCTGAAGTGTGCGGGGAGACTTTCACCAGGGGTGAAGCTCACCTGATGCTGGGAGCAACGCTTCGCATGTGGGAAGGGGGATTTTTCAGTCCCAGAGACCAGTATAGAAGTGTACGTGTTTATATGATTTCTGCCCTCCCCTGGTGTCATCAAGTACCTTAAAATTAAAACCTATATTAAGATCTAAAATAAACATATTCTGCTAATTCTTATTTAAATTAAACTGTTGAAGCAGTTCATGGATGTTGTCCTCGTTTAAGGATGAAAGTTGCTAAAGATGGGGAAGTGAAGCCCTGTAAGCATTTTTGTCTTTATCAAAGGGTGGTTTACATTTCTTTATGTATCACTATTAATTTAATTTGATCATAATTAAACAAAAAATGCTGCGTTTTGGTTTTGCATTGAATTGCAACGTTCATCCAACAGCTGCTTGGTTTTCATTATCTGTAAAACCAAACTAACTTGCAAATAACAAGAGAAAGCTGCTGCTCGCCGTTAGACCCGAGCAAACACCGCCCTCCTCACAGCGCCCTCACACTGCTCTCCTCTCTCCCAGCACACACTCATAGTCGCGGACACTGAAAATCTCCTGAAGGCCCCCACCATCGTGGGGAAAGCAGCGCTGAACCCCATCCTGTTCCGAGGAGTCGGGTAAGGGACCTGCAGGGAGGTCATAGGGGGCAAACACCACCAAAAATAGCGGTGTTGTGACTCTGAACATGAGCGATCTCTCCTAATTTCATCCAACAATAAAAAGAAAATCTCCAGAGCGGCTTAGTAGCTGACTTAGCAATGTTTTTAAGTCTAAATTAGCGAAGCTTGATCATGTATCTTGAGGAAATATTTAATGTCTTGGTGTGCGCAGTTGTTTTGCCACATCCAAAGGGTGGGGAGATTCGTGTGGTTGTGTCGGTGGCTGCGCGTCCCTGTGGGGGTGGTGGGCTCCGGGGGTCCTTGCGCTGCTCACTGTGCCTCTCCCTGCAAGGATGGTGGCTGACCCTGACAACCCCCTGGTGCTGGATATCCTGACCGGCTCTTCCACCTCCTACTCCTTCTTCCCAGATAAACCTATCACTCAGGTACACTGCGTTACCTTTTCTCCTCTTCTGGGCTGAACTTTTATGGTTAAGTCCCTCAAATATTGGCAGACTGGGGGAAAAAGCTGGAGTGGTGAATCTCCTGATGGATTTTTTTAAAATGGATTTTATCTGCTTTCTGACACCGCCCTGGGAATCTTCCTCTTGGCTTTTTGTTGGTGGGGAAACGTGGAGAGGGAGGGACGCTCTGCAAGAAGAGCCAGCCCTGATCAAAGCAGAATCTGGGAATTGCCAGTTATTCTGAGCTTCTTGGTTTCCTAAGAGATTAATTCTGCTTTAATCATCCCTAAATTAGCTAAAAGCTCTTCTAAACGCACTCCTTTTCAGTACCCGCACGCGGTGGGGAAGAACACCCTTCTGATCGCGGGACTCCAAGCCCGGAACAACGCCCGTGTTGTTTTCAGCGGCTCCTTGGATTTCTTTAGCGATGCTTTCTTCAATTCTGCTGTGCAGAAAGCTACTCCTGGCTCCAAGAGGTACGGTGCCATCCCAATGTCACTGCCTGAGGAATATATGGTGAAGAAAATCCTGGGAAATGGGCAAAAAAAAATAGCCATGTTATGGGCAACAGCAGAAAGCTTGAATTAAATCAGGGGTGATGTGTTCCTTGTGGAACAAAGAGCTTTGGGAATGAATTCCCTTCTCTAATCCTGGCTAGTTTCTTGTTGCTTTCACATGAATGATTTGGGTTTTGGTGGATTTTTTGGTGTGCCATGCTTTCTGAGCTTTCCTTCGTCCGTAGGTACTCGCAGACGGGGAATTACGAGCTGGCTGTCGCCCTGTCCCGCTGGGTGTTCAAGGAGGAGGGAGTGCTGCGCGTCGGAGCCGTGTCCCACCACCGCGTGGGAGAGCTCGCACCTCCCAACGCCTACACCGTCACCGACCTCGTGGTAAGGCTCAGAGCTGCGAGAGAAACCAGGGAGAATTTTGGGGTGGAGGTTTGCTTTCAGGCATCGCTCGTTAACTTCCCGTGGTGGGGGTTCACTCCAGGAGTACAGCGTTGTAATCGAAAAGCTGTCTGACGGCAAATGGGTCCCCTTTGATGGAGACGATATTCAGCTGGAGTTCGTCCGCATCGATCCCTTTGTGCGGACCTTCCTGAAGAGGAATGGTGGGTTCCCCTCACCTGCCCCACGATGGTTTTGGGGCTTTCACCCTTCGGCTCCCGCGGTGTCACCTCAACATCACCACTGTCGTTTTTCTTCCTCAGGTGGCAAATACAGCGTGCAGTTCAAGCTGCCGGATGTCTACGGGGTGTTCCAGTTTAAAGTGGATTATAACCGGCTGGGTTATACCCACCTCTACTCCTCCACCCAGGTAATTACTGGGAATTAATTCACAGAATCACAGAATCGCTCGGTTGGAAAAGACCTCTGAGATCGTCACGTCCAACCGCTCCTGTCTGCCCACTAAACCATACCCCTAAGTAACTCATCTGCCCGCTTTTTAAATATATCCAGGGATGGTGACTCCACCACCTCCTTGGGTTGCCTGTTCCAACTTCTGAATCACCCGAGAGGGAAGGGTGGCTGGGCTGCCAGGCTGATGGGGGGCTGCTCTCTCCCCTCGCAGGTGTCCGTGCGTCCCCTCCAGCACACACAGTACGAACGGTTCATCCCCTCGGCGTACCCCTACTACGCCGGCGCCTTCTCCATGATGGTCGGGCTCTTCATGTTCAGCATCGTCTTCCTGCACATGAAGGAGAAGGAGAAATCCGACTGAGCTCCCGGGTGATGAGGAGCCTTTGCCCCCGGCGCTGGGCAGCGCTTGGGATCCCCGTTTGTAACCGGGTGAGGACTGGTAGGTGCCAGACATGCCGCGGATTGGCGTTTGGTCTTTTTATTTTTACATCTGAGGGGATTAATAGGAAAGAAAATGAAATTTTTTTGGGGGAAATCTGCCACTGAAGCACCTGCAGACCTGGAACTGTGACGGGTGCTGTTCCTCGATGGGTTCATGATGTCTCACCGCACCGTTGGGATTGTTTCGATTTGGGGTTTACTCCCTTTGTAAAATAAAGTCTTGTTCCTCTCCTGGGTTGAAGCGAAGTGAATTCACCTTGTGGGGCTTTCAGCTGCATCCCCAGGCTCAAGGGATGTGTCCCGATGTCCCCTGCACCAGCTCGGGGTGCTCTGTGAGGGGACAGGTGAATGGAGCTGAGCCTAGAGCACTGTGAGAGGTCGAAGAGGGGAGTCTGGGGTGCGTGGAGTGGCTTGGGCACCCCAAAAAGCACACTGAGGGGTCCAGGGTGCCCACAAAGGCACACTGAGGGAGACTGGGTACCCTAAAAGCCTCACTGTGCCCCAGACAGGAAACGGGTGAGTTCAGGGACACCCCTAAATGTACACTGAAGAGTCTGGGGAGGAAAAATCAGCTGGAAGATGCGATCCCAAGAAAAGCAGGGCAACGCAGGGGAGGGAGACAGCTGAGTGGCTTTCGGGGTGCAGCGGGGCTGGTTTGGGGTGTACTGGGGCTGGTTTGGGGAACACCAGGTCTTTATGAAGGCCGTGATTGTTTTGAGGAGCATTGGGGTTATTTTGGGGTC
>NW_010162652.1:0-21886 GCF_000695765.1 Mesitornis unicolor | reverse complement strand
GCGCCCCATGGCTTCTGGCTACGACTGGTCCCGCATCGTGGGCGGCACGAACGCCAAGGCGGGGGCCTGGCCCTGGACCGTCAGCATCCAGGTTCCCTGGGCTGAGGGCACAGGGCACCTATGTGGAGGGTCCCTCATCAGTGCCCAGTGGGTCCTCACGGCCGCCCACTGCTTCTATGGCAACAGGTAAGGAGGCCCAGGGCACGGGCAGTTCCTCTCAGGCGGCGCGCCTGGGCAGCGCACTCCTCCCTCGTGAAGCAGAAGGCAGGGAACTGCTGGGCTGCTGCAGCCCACGGCTCCGCTCCCTCTGAGCCCCCTCTCCCTCTGCCCTCCAGCTATGCCCTGTATTACCGCGTGGTGCTCGGGGCCACCCAGTTGAGTCATTTATTGCACACAGGGAACATCCCCGCTCTGTGTGACCTTCTTTTACCTAAACGGCACTAAGCCACGAATCTTAGCAGGGTCTCAAGTGCAGACCAAAATGTCACAAGTACATTCTAGGGCAACATCATAGCCAGGCTATGATTAGCTCTTGGCAGGGGGAGCAGCAGTAGCTCTGCTTCTGTCCTTGCATGGAAAGCTCAACAAGTTTTAGGTAAATAATAAAGAATCAAGTTTAAATTTATTAAAAAACCTCTCATGCCACAGCAAAAGTGCGTAAGATTGCTGAATTCAGGCCTGCAAGGTGGGGTTGCCCTGGGCCTTTCAGACACGGTGTAATCTCAGAGGTCTGTAGCAAGTTGGCAATGGGAAATGAGCTCTTGCCTAATTAGCAGATTTCTCGTTGTGCCTCAGTGACTGCACTGCAGAGCTTGGCTACCCTCCACTAATTTGCAACATCTCTGGCTTCAAAACACTTTCTTTCATTCCAGTTCATCAGAGCCAGCTGGAAAAGCACCTGCCAAGTGGAGAACTCACTTGCAAAGGTTCACACCCAAATTGAGGCCTGGGATTTGGGCAGTTCTGCACTGGTGCCTCAACACTTCTCACACCTGGGCTTCTTGCTAAATCCAAGAGGTAAATCAGACAGAAATATTTATTCCATTATGCCCTTACAAATAATAGTGGGCAAACACCAGGATTTTTAACAGATCTTACTCTCATAATGCCCACATATAAACACATTGCAAGGCACAAGTTGGTTACTCCATCTGGTAGCAGGCACCAGGGTCTATTTTGTATTTTGTAAGTTTTTAGCATTTGGAAAGGCAGCATCACCCTTTGCAAACAACCCTGCTACTGCAAAATGGACAACAAAAGCAACCCTGGGAGCTTCCCTAGTGACAGGCGTCTACCGTGAGCCACGGGTGCAGTACCCTGGGTTTGGTGAGGCTGTGGTGGGATGGCTGAGGATGCCCACAGCAGAAGCTGTTCACCAGAGCTGAGCTCTGCTGCAGGACAGAGCCCAACGTTTCCTACAGGGAATGGGTCTAATCACAGATTTCACATTAGAGAATGCTAGGCCAGCATAGAATCATACAACCACACTCTCTTCCTGTTTCCATCTATTTTGCATTTTAGGTTGAGGTGTAAACACAGAAAAAATACCACTGAACTGTCTAAAAGGCATTCAAGTAGAGTATATCCATTTTATGGACACTCCACCTGGAGCTTCCTGCCTGACCATAGGAACCATCTCACTCACAAAGACACAGTGTTACCCTCCACCATTTCCTCACCTAACTGAGGACTCTCTTCTCTTGATTTTCTCTCTTGGTCCTCCCTTCAAATAAACTGCAAAAGCTGCAAGAAACCCTGTGAAAATTAAACAACACCTCTGTTAAAACAGCATCTTGCTGATGATTCACATGAGAATGACATGCAGACATGCCAAGTCAGATCATAAAAACAATTAAGACCATTAATTCCTCATCTGTCCTACTCTTAGGCTCTTTTTATACTGGAACTTTATACTGGAACACTTCATTTCAGTCATTATTACTCCTGGGAGTAATTTTTGTACCCTGTTTTATCTTGTTCCTATTGCGAAAAGTTGGTCGGGAGATGGCAGAGATCTAACAGAGTTTCTTCCGAAGCAGCAGTTCTATTTCACAGAGTCTAAGATCTCTGTATTGGCCCTGTCTGCACAAATTCATGTTTCTGACACATTCAAACCACAGATATCTTATGCAGAAGTTCACAACCAAATAAGAATGAAGTCTGGGATTCTCAACTTGAAAAGTGAAGATCCATTTTGGCACAGGTAAGGCACTTTTTCTACAATCACCTCCAGATGATGTTTCTCTTCAGAAGAAAACAAATGGGCTCCATGAGAGAGAGAAACACCACCACTATCAGCAATTTGAGGCAGAACTTGGTATTCAGCAGCCTGAAGGACCTCCCTAATGTTTACTCCCTGGTGTACAAACCAATTTAGAAAAGGAAAGAATAGCTTGCAGTAGACACTAGGCCCTAGAACATCTCCCTTGGTAGAAAGATCCACTACAGTTGTATAATCTTCCACCACATGGGCCTTTAATCTTGGTGTTAAGCACCTAGCTAGAATGAGGAAAGAGAAATGTCCAAAGCTCTCTGATACTACATTTTCTTTCATTGCCCTCCTGGTAATCATTTTTTCTTTGCTTCTTCTCCTGTGAGGGCTTTATAGGTCCTTCAGAGGTGGATTTCATAGCTGATGTAGGTGCTGTCTTACACCACAGGCTGCAAACAGGAAGATAACACCAATATGTATGAAGGGTATCATATTCCTTCTGCAGCTTTCATGGATAACCTTGTTCTGGCACATAAGTATCCCATTCCTGGGATATGCCCTACTGTCAGTCGGAATAAAAAGAGAGAGGGGTAGCTGGAAAGAAAAGAATCCCTCAAAATGCAATGTAACGCACCAATGAGGGAAATCAGTCAGATCTCTCATTGCAGACACCAGCCCTGCACATCCACTTACCCAACCCAGGTCCCAAGGTCGCAATAGCAATTTGTATAGGTAACACTCTAGGAGCTCTGATAAAATAGTATCCTGAAGGCCTTATCATCAGGGGTGAGCTTCTTGAGTGCTGGAAGCGTAAGCCTCCTCATATCAGTGCTCACACCTCCTATCTTAGTCATACTCTGCTTTGCACCTGTCAGAACCACTGTCCAGCGCTATCCCACTGCTCCCCTTTGCCTCTTCTTTCATATTGTGAAGCAGTTCAAGAGCAGCAGCAAGCGACTGGGATCTCACAGTGACTGGCAGGCAGGTGAGGTGAACAGGGCTGGGCAGCAAATAGCACTGCTGAATCACAGACAACTCCGCTGTCACCCTCACTCATATGGCAGAAGTGGGGCTGCAGCCTTGTGTGCCAGCAGCCCTGACCAGGAGCCCCAGCGAGGCTTTGCCTTGAACTGTATGTTTTGGGTAGCCCCAGGGAGGGTGAAGCACCAAGGAGAACCAAAACCTGCTATCCCTCAGCTGGGGCTCAGCTCATGCTCTACGCAGTGCTGGCCTCTAAGATTGCACTTTGAGCAGAGGGTGCCACTTATACCAAAAGACTTCCTTTGACCACAGTAATTTTGAAAGAACTTTTGGCAAACCCATCATTAACATCTCCAGATGAGGCCAAAGTGAATGAAAACATTAAGAAGGGACAGGGAAATCACTTCTACACCTCCTGCCCTAGAGAACAACTGGGAGAATGCTGTATCTGGTGAAAGGTAGGGTTTATTTTTTAAGCAACTAACCAAAATCTCATATAATGAAAAAGAATAATGTATAGGAAGAGGTTAATGTTATTACTGAAGCCTGAACAGTGAGTTTTATTGCAAGTAGGGTTTTTTTGTGAAAGTAATAAAGTTTCAACTCAGCTGTGAACCTACAAGACTCCCAGCCCAGTGGCACTGCACAAATCCCCTGCATCTGTTGTATGAACTGTAATGGGAATCCAGATGATGCACACGAAGGGCACACACACAAAATCTGCTTTGCCAAGTTATAGCTCTCCTATGGCTACCAAACCGTGCCTGAGAATTTCAGAAGCACAGGTCCTTTACCCACCTGTGTATGAAATGGTACTGCAGAAAGCATGGTCCATTTCATTTGCTTGGAAATGCAAGCCCTGTGATTTATGAATAGGAATCATCACTTTCTTAAGCCTCTAGCTCCCCTTGGCTTTTTCTGGGCAGAAATTAGATTGAGGCTCTGTCTTCATGCAATACCAGAGAGTGGTGATGTCTGTACCCCTGTGAGCTGAACAGGGCAATTTGTACAGCATTAAGCCTAGGATGACTTTCAGCTATGACCATTGTTTGCATAGAGGCACTTAAGAGATAGGGATTCATCCAAGTTATTTCTATGTGTTAAATAACTGGAAGAACCAACAAGCCCCAGAACTCAGGGATTCATATTCTTGGCACCTTTGGTGGTTCACAGCCCTTAATCAGGCCTTTTGGGAGCCAGCAACCTTCGTTTTGAGACTATTGCAATGTGCCTTGCCATCGCTCCTTCACTGCAAGAAGGAAGACAACATCCTGCCGCCTTCAGACTATGGACAACAAGACCATCTGGTGCCACCCACTTCTCTCCATTCATCTTAAACTGCAATCCTTATTAAACTTCCCCTTGGCATCAGTCAGCACTCCGCTGTCTGGAGCCACCAGGCTCTCGCATGCCTTTCCCAACCTCAAAAGCGGTGTGGCTCCGCCCGGAAATGACCGCGGCCCCCCCTGAGGCTCCGCGGCGAGTGGACTACAACTCCCAGGGCGCACCGCGCCCGTGAGGGCCGTAGCACCTCTGCGGAGGCGCCGCGATGCCTCACGGGAGTTGTAGTTCTCTGCCCGACAGCCGCTGACTCCGCCGAGCCCGGGTTTATTGTGTATGGGAACTCCCTTGGAGAGAATAGTTAGGGAAGGTCTGGCCATTTCTCCTCACTCCCAAACCTGGTAATGCCACTGGTGGCATCCATTGTACTGGATGAGTTTTAAGGTCCCTTCCAACCCAAACCGTTCTGTGATTCCATGGTTCTAACTGATTTTGCCAAGAGTTTGAGATAATTTCTCTAGTGAACTGCTCCATGGGTATGATGGCAGTGATAAGCAGGCAGGAGATGGATCTTGGTGTGGTCTGCAATCAAGTGGAGGCCCTGGTTAGCACCAAATTAAAAGAGATACTAAAAGAGCCCCAGATCCTGAGGGGCCTTTCTTGAGCAAAATGTTCCATGGTGGTGGTAGTTTGTAGTAGTAGTGGCAGTAGAGCTCAGGAGTGCCCCTTTCCCAAGGACAGCAATCATCTGCCAGACCCCAATAAAAATCTCTTTTTTCTCCCAGGTGTGGAGCAGGGATTGGAAGCCCTCACTCCTCACCCAAGAGCGAGCTCCAAGCCAGCATCTCCATTGAAGCAGCAGGCATTCTTCCTCTCTGCTTCATGTGAGACACCTGGATGCTCACCTTTACACTTTGAGTTGGTAATAGTGAGTGTTGGTTTCCAGCTTCTGCTAGAAGCATTAGATGTTATTCACAGCTTAAGTAGCTGATGGGCTGCTTACAGCACTAAGACTTGAAGGTACAAAGCAAGCAAATGAGCTGTGTGGTGTTTTGCTGCTTGCCAGGTTAAACCACAACAGGAACTGGGACTGTTGAACTTGGAGAAGAGGAGGCTAAAGGGAAACCTTGTCACTGTCTACAACTACCTGACAGGAAGGTGTAGAGAGATGGGTTTAGTTTTTTTTTTCTGCCAAGTAACAAGTAATAGGACGAGAGGAAATGGCATGATGTTGTGCCAAGGAGAGGTTTAGATTGGATATTAGGAAAAAAATCCTAAAATGGATATTAGGAAAGGGATGTCAAGCATTGGGACGAGCTGCCCAGGGAAGTGATGGAGTCACCATCCCTTGAGGTGTTCAAAAGCCGGGCAGATGTGGCACTTAAGGACATGGTTTAGTGGTGCAGTTGGCAGTGCTGGGTCAAAGACTGGAGTCGATGATCTTAAAGGTCTTTTCCAACCTTACCTTAAACTTCTCTCGCATCCCACGCCATTCTCCGCCCCCACCATGACGCCAGCTCAGTGCAGTGACGCCAACTCTCCCGTCAGGCACCGCCCCGCGCTCCGGAAGTGACAAATCGAGACCGCGGGGAGGGGCGTGGGGAGGAGGGCGCGTCGATTTCCGGCAGACGGCGCTGATGGAGGCTCGGGGGCAGTGAGGCGTCTGAGGGGGGTTCGGCAGGCGCCGCCCCGGGGCATGCGGGTGAGCGGTGTCCGCCCCCCGCTCGGGGCCGTGGTGGAGCTGCTGAAGGGCCGCCCCGCGGGGCTCGCCCTTCCCCTGGCCGGGAGAAGGACCTCGCCCGTCCTCGGCAGCGCCCGCCCGGCGCCTGGGCTGGCTCCCGCCCCTCATCCCCAGAGGCAGCCGCGTTGTAGAGCCTCGCCGCCCGGAGACAGCTGCCGTCTCCGCTGTTAATGGAGAGGGTTTTGGCCCTCCTCAGAGGCAAGCCGGGAGCTTCGGAGCAGCTTTTTAAGGCTAGATTGTGCGTTGGCTGCAAGGATGTGGCATCTCGGGTAAAGAGGAGGGTGTCTGTTGCTCTGGCATTTCGCCGTGCTTCTACTGCCTGTCTCAAGGTCTATTGTATTTCCTATGTGAACAGGTTTCCATGATCCTGGGGTTGTGCCAGCCAGGTGGTCAACAGCCACTGCTTATAGACTTGGCAACCTCTTCTGCACCCTATTTTCCTCCTACGCACATGGGGAGCGAAGGTATCCTGATCCTGTAGTCCCGGGTGGGATATATGTTCAGCGCAGGTAGAACAAGACTGTCGTGCCTTTTTTTGCAGTTGTTTTTCTGCTGTGTTTGATTTTTATCTGGCTATTTGCTATTTAGGTTAGTACGTTCCTCACTTTTTTCTTTTTTTTTTGTTGTGTTCCACTTTAGGTGTATTTCTGTAAAAGGAACTTCACAGTTACCATCAAAGATGAAAAGCATAGTGATGCTAATAAAGGTTTTGTTCTCTTTAGGTGCAAGCAGCTCCCCAACAAGTGGCTGAAGACAAATTCGTATTTGATTTACCGGACTATGAAAACATCAACCACGTAGTGGTCTTCATGCTGGGAACTATACCATTTCCAGAAGGAATGGGAGGATCTGTGTATTTTTGTTACCCAGACCAGAGTGGGATGGCTGTGTGGCAACTGCTGGGGTTTGTCACTAATGAGAAGCCAAGTGCCATCTTCAAAATTTCTGGTCTGAAATCTGGTAAGACTGGCAAAACGTAGCAGTCAGTGAAACAGCTGTGTTCGTGCATGCATAAGTGGCTAGATGTTTGAAGGTGGTTTTGAACAAAAAACTACTTGAAAAGGCAGACCCTAACAAATGTGATACTAGGAGCAGTCTGTCAGCTTTATGAAGTCTGTCTGTCTGTATGTTAATGTTCCTGGCACAATTTCCCCCTCGTCTTCTCTCGTACAAGGTGTTGATCTGGGAATTCCTTTGCGCAGGTTTGGTGTTTGTTCCAGTGCTGCTGCACAGAGGATCTGAGGAAGGAGGATCTTGTAACTTCCATAGCATGGTTTTTAGGCATTTGTCTAGACATGCCTTCAGCATTTTCTTTCAGCTTCCACTGCTAAGCAATTGTATCTGTAGCACAGAGACAGGTTTTGTAATGAGTAAAGTCTGACACGGTGATTTCATTCAGCAGCCACTTCCCACTCAGGTGCAATTGCACTAGAGCTGTCCAGTAGAGGCTGTTGTCACTGCAAAGCAGCTTTTCAAATGTTTTGGTGTTTCTGAGATATACCTGAGTCAGAGAAGTCTGACTCTCATGGGAGTCAGAGAATGCTGGTGCTTCCTGAAGTAGACATGGGTGTTTTTGCCTAAAATATGCGGATCTTGCATATTACAAAAATGATGGAGCACCCCAGTTGGCACACTTTTGTCCTAGTAAAGAGATAATATGCCAGTCAAGCAGCTTCAGGCTGTGTAGTCTACAGCCTTAACTTGAATCTCTAGGTAAGCATTAAGGTTGCTGTTATAAGATGGATTAATTCATAATGTGGCATGCTTGCTTTTGAATCAGTTCTGAAAGGCTGCGTGACATAAGAGCTCTCAAGGTGCAGAGCAAAATAAATTCTGATCATGCATGTTCCTCAGAAATTTGGGTTTTCTTCAAAAGAGAAAACAGCCACAGTAAGGGTTTTGGCAAGTGTGTTTTTATACATTCCAAAGCTGTGTAGTTAGTGAAGCAGTAAAGTGTATTGCCTGTTCTTCTGCCAGCTTTTGTAGTATATTTCTCATGCTTGAAATACTTACTGTATTCTATGTTTTCAGACAGCTCTGTTGGAAAACACATCTTCAGGTGCTTTTTGCATGATTAGCCATAATTGCCAAGTAAGGGTTGCTTTTGAGGAAGAACTTTGTGACATGGTTGAATGCATTTGCAATGCCGTGAGGCAGCGCTGTGCTTGATCTGAACAACAGAGACTTCTGCTGTTCCCGTTGTTGCCTACAGCTCATCTCTGCCTGTGGAGTCAGTTTAAGCTATGCAGCCTTAGTTTCCATGACCATAAACAATTGTACAATGGAGGAGACTGTAGAAAGGGAAGATCGGAGAGGGATTACAGGGCTGGAGTCACTGAAAGGCATTACTGACTGTTGAAATCTCTGGTTTGGGTTTGAATTTCTTAGGCTTACTTTTTGAGATAGATGATATGCATCTGTGATATGGATGAGGAAGACAATAAATGTTGGTGTGTCCTTCAACAAGTGTTATGGTGCTCAGATGTCTCTTGATTCAGCAGAGAAGGTAGGAATGCTGTTCCAGGAAGAGATTGGATGAGAGTTTTATCCCTGTGTAAGAAGTATTAGGTGGTTACATTAGTAGTTTGGCTGTTGAGACTCCTTTTATGTAAAATAGCAGTTTAAAGCCAAGTGGCTGCATTGTCAAGGTGTTTTCAGCATTGGCTCTTTTTCAGGAGGTGTTGGGGGTGGCAAATGAACCTGTAGGTGCATAAAGGAGGGGCTTAAAAATATTCCTTGCCTTGAATTGTAAGGGTTTTTTTTTTACTTGTCCTCAAAACTGTGGTAGAAACAGAAAACAAACATTGAGCTGGGATTGTGCACCCTTACTGGAAGTATGTTGACAAGTGGGATAAAAGTTATAGGACAGCCTTTTCCATTACAGACTTTTTCTGCTGTGCCACATGCAGTGTGATGTGTGTAATGTTCTGCTTTCAGCTTACAAATACAACCTGTAGTGTACTGTCTGCATTTGGGGTATGCATATGGGTAAGGTTTTTGACATGGTTAGGTAATGACATGAAAGGTAATGAGAACTCAAATGTGGTGAATCAAGGCTTTGATGAAGGGAAAGAAATGGGTGGCATAGCAGTTGCTCTGCTATGACATGGTACGTTGGAGAGTGTAGGGTCTGAATGCGAAAACCTGAGCTTGTACTTCAGTACCAATTAACTCTGTATTTGTAAGGTTTGGAATGTTAATTGCGAGAGCCCAGCATTGAAAATGTGGAGTGTTTCAGTTGCTGTAAGGATGGCAGTGAATTCATTTTCTCACCCTTTTAGTCTGACATCTTTCCAGCAGAGTGGTTCCATGGGAGTGCATGCAAAGTGACAGAAGAGGTGTATTTTGTTGTTTAGATCATGAGTGTCTTTCTAAAGTAGGGATATATTCTGATGGAGCCTGTCGCTTGAGGATGTAATATTTTTATTATAAATGCCAGCTTCTCAGGTGAAGATGTTACAAGATGTAAAACTTCACCAGCTCTGTTGCTGTTGGGATTTTTAATAATGAACTTGTGTGATACTTGGTTTATAATAGCTTTTCTTTTTCTTTCTTAATACTTTAGTAAATTTTATCTTTATCAAGCAAGCATCTGTCTACAGTAAAGGTTGAGATCATACTGCAATGGCATTTCTCAAAAGTGCTTCTAAATAGCACTTCAAGAGATGAACTCTCTTCTTGATTGTCCTTGTGTTAAAGTAGCATTTCAGTAGTGCTTTACTCATAAAGCAGTTGTAAGATCTGGAGTAAGGAGTGACACTTGGCTTCAGTTGAAAAGGGTACTGGGTTTGTGAACGTGCTTTCAATATGGGTTGGATGTTGGCTTCTTTGTGGTAATACCTGGTGTCTCTGCAGAAGAATGGGCAAATTTCTGAGGTCTTCAGTCTTTTTGAGCCTTAGTTTGACTTCTCAAACTTGTACTGGTTTTGCTGGCTGAGTTTTTGACCAGGGAACTAAGTCAAATGCTGATTAAGGTTTCATTAAGTCTTTCTTGCAGCTCAAGATAGTGTTGACTGGTCTGTAGGATAGCTCTTGATGAGCTTTGCTTTCTCTTGCTGGTCAGTGGCCAGAGAGTGCTACTGAAACATCACACTGTTACAATGTGAATTAAGACTGGAAGGGGCTGTCCAGGGAAGTGGTGGAATCACCATCCTTGGATGTATTTAAAAGCCACCTAGATATGGTGCTCAGGGACATGGTTTAGAAGTGGGCATGGTAGAGTTAGATAACAGTTGGACTTGATGATCTTAAAGGTCTTTTCCAACCATAACAATTCTGTGAAAGGCTTTCTATGAAACGCTTGTTCCTATAGAGAAGGATTGTGCTGTCTTTTACTCGCAGATGTATTTCCTGTTGAATCCATGTACTTCATAGGGAGCTTTAAAATTAAGTTTTCCTTTTTTTAGACCCTTCCTTAAGATCTGCTGTGTTTTTTAAATGTACCTGTTGTGCTGTTTCATCTGTTGTGCTTGTGCGTAGTTGTGCCTGTGCGATTCTTCTGTATTTCTGAGATAGGAAGATCTCTCTGGTGGGAGTTGAGGAATATCTTCTGCAGAAGAAACAGTGATTTAAGTAACACAGTCTTTACACGGGTGCCAAATCTAACATGTGCTGTTTGTGGTGCTTTCAGGAAAAGGAAGTCAACATCCCTTTGGTGCCATGAACCTCCCGCAGACGCCAACAGTGGCCCAAATTGGAATCTCAGTGGAGCTGCTGGAGAACCTGGCCCAGCAGACTCCTGTTGCAAGTGCTGCTGTGTCATCGGTAGATTCGTTCACAGAGGTAGCTTGGACATTCTGTTTTCAGAAATTCTCTGTACTACTAAAGTCTTAAGAATTAGGCCTCTGAAGAACTAATTTTTTTTAAAAAAAAGCCCCTATGGGTGGCTGTAGGATTGTAACCAACCTAATCATTGTTAAATTATTTGGCTGGATTTGGCTTTGATATTTTGAAATTACTTTTTCTTACACTGGAAAACTATGTCCCCTGTAAAGGATTGGATTTTGCAGGCTCAGTTGAATCAAGCCAATAGGCTTATTTGTGTCAATGGCACTCTACTGTAAAAAATATTTATAGTACTTCCTTATATGAGCAGCTATGCCTAAATGCATGTAAGTCACAGCAGATCTTTGTTGATTTGTAGGTGCTGGAATTATTAATTTTTAAGTTTTTTTCCCTGTGGACCAGGCCTTGGGCTGCAACTCTTCTTTATGCAGCTTGTTTGTTATTTTGAACCTCTGGAAATCCTCAGCCAGCACTGTCAGTTGATTTGGCATCTAACAGCAGTGCAAGGCAAGCTAGATCTGCATGGCAGGCCTTGATTTCCCTAACACTGATGACTCTGGCATTATCTTTTAACATTTCAAAAATTGGTGAGTCTTTTCAAGTATCTGATATCCTTTTGCAGTTTATATATGATAACTCCCAAGTAGGTAGTGTCTCTTGGAGAAAGTTATTATGACTAGGAGTTGACCAACAACTATTTTTGTGTAGTACAGTTAATTGAGCTTTTCTAGAGTTGTTAGGGGAAAAATGACATCTAAATAACATTTCTGATTCCACCAATTTTAATAGTAGTAGTAGTAAAGTCATGAGGTAATAATGTGCCACTTGAGGTCATTTGCAAAGTGGCTGGTGAATTTTTCTGGTGATAGCACTTAAGGAATAAAAACCACTGTGATTGCATAACTTTTTTACAAAAAACTTTTTTATTAAAAAAGAGTAGCATCTTAACTGAAATGGTATATTGCTTTTAAGAAACACAGGTGAGCCAAAGGTTGAAGTGATCATTACTCCTGTAGAGCAAATGTATAAAGACATAGTTGAAGGAAACTTTTGAGGGAGTAGATAGCAGAGGAAGGGGGTGTGACTGGGAGCATGTTTGTGGATCATAGAATGTATTGGGTTGGACAGGACCTTTACAGCTCACCCAGTCCAACCCCTGCGGTGAGCAGGGACATTGGTACCATATCAGGTTGCTCAGAGCCTCCACCACCTCTCTGGGCAACCTGTGCCACTGATCTATGAATGACTGATGGCTTTTATTTCATACTTGATGTTTCTCTTTGGAACTGCTACATTATAGCAATAAAAGTATTTTTTAAAGACAGAATCATCTGTCACTACTCCAAGTTAGGGTGTTACTCTCCTACTACATTTTTAGTAAGTTTTGTGAAACTTTATGGTTTTGTATATGTGTGTGTGTATTTCTATTTATATATATGTATACATATAGATATAGATATGGTTATATGTGTGTGTATGTGTGTGTGTATACATACGCATACATACATACACATATATATGATTATATTATTAAAAGTTGTATGGAAGAATGTAGGACAAAACCACAGAGCTCCACATGTGAGTGGGATGAGACTGAGGGTAGGCTCCTGGGTTCTGGGACACGAGTTCTTCCGCTCCTTTTATCAGAGCAGGTGGAGGGAAGGACGAGAGTGTGCATGTATTGCCCCAGGCTGTTTTTCTCCATCACTTCACAATCTATGAAAATCATTTGTTCTCCCACCAAAACAATGCATACTTTTTCTCAAATAAAAAGAATAGAGGAAAGAAGAAAGTACCAAAAGCTGACGTATTTGTAAACTGGGAATGCCCTGCAGCCTAATCCTCTGCACACATGGCTTCTTCATGACCTCTCTTTTACTCTTTTACTTTCTTATTCCTACAGTTTAGGAGTTTCCTATGCATCTTTTTCATGTTTTCCCCAGCAAGATCTTGTGGCAGAGGATGCCAGGATAGCAGCCCTTCTGTGGTGAAAGCTAAAGGAAATTTCCTTGTTGCTGGAGTCTTGATGAGTTGTAGTGAGGCAGATTGCAGACTTTTCAGCTGCTGTAACAACTGATTCTGCTATTTGGCCTGGTCTGCAGCTCTTCTGATGGTTTAATTTGGAGGAGAGGGACAGCTCTTGTCACTGCATCGTTTCTTTGTCACAAGAAGAAAATGTTCTTCCCAAAGCTGTTTATCCAGTTGGATGAAATTGGGCAGGGAGAGGGTGAGTGAAGATTCTGAAAATTATTTCTGGATGCTGGATGGATCTGAGGGCAAGACTGAGAGTTAGGATGTTTTGATCATTTTAAAATAGACATGCCAGGACCTACTATATCCACTTTTCCATTGTATTTTGGATGGCAATGCTAATTTTACCTCATATAGGAGTTGTGTATCTGTTAAACTTTTGCACAAAAATTCAAATTGAGAAAAGAACTTCCTTAAAATATCTCTCTTTATTTTATTTCAGTTCACTCAGAAGATGTTGGACAACTTCTATAACTTTGCTTCCTCGTTTGCTGTTACTCAGGCACAGATGACTCCAAATCCTTCTGAAGCGTTCATTCCTGTGAATGTAGTTCTGAAATGGTAATGGCAATGGTCTCTAATAACAAATGTTCTTTTTCCTAGGCATTAAACCAGCTGATTTCTGAGTGTTGAACTACTGTCATGCTATTCAGTGAGATGATGCAAAAATGTTTAAAAGTGTTTGTCGTCATTTTTCTTAAGCATAGAGAGGTTCTATCCACTCTGTGTTTGTCAGTATCTTCATGCCATTTTTAATTAGAAAAGTGCTAAAAAGTCTATGAAATTTTCACTTCTAGAAATCATAGATTCATAGAATGTATTGAATTGATAGGGACCTTTAAAGCTCATCCAGTCCAACCCCTGCAGTCAGCAGGGACATTGGTACCAGATCAGGTTGCTCACAGCCCCATCAAGCCTGGCCTTGAATATCTCCAGGGATGGGGCTTCCATCACCTCACTGGGTAACTTGTGCCACTGATCTACCACCCTCATGGTGAAGAACTTTTTCCTAATATTCAGCCTAAATCTCCCCTTTTCTAGTTTAAAACTATTACCCCTCATCCTATCGCTACATGCCCTAGTGAACAGCTCTTCCCCAAATTTCTTATAGGCACCTTTCAGGTATTGGAAGGTCGCTGATCCCCCCAGAACCTTCTCTTCTCCAGGCTGAACAACCCCAAATCTCTCAGCCTGTCTTCATAGCAGAGCTGCTCCAGCCCTTGGATCATCTTTGATCATCAAATGCTGCTCTTGACGTATGTAGAGTTGTTATGCAAATGCTCTGGAGTCATGGGAAGACTGAACATGCTGATACTTGTCAGTTTGCGCTTACAGATATGAGAGAGGTAGAAAAATTGTGTTCCCAGTTGACCTGGTTCTATCATCAAGACCCTTAAGCACAAATGCCAAAGTTTCTCTGTGAGTTGTTTTCCAAGGACTTAATAAATATTTCTTATTTATTAAGAAGTAACCAATTTTGGGGATAGCCTGTGTAGTGTGGAGATAAATTGTGAACTGCAGGCAGTCCTTCGAGGTACCTGAAAAATTCTTTCCTACAGTTTATCACTTTAGCCCTCTTTAGTCTCTACAATATTATCCCAAACCCTTTTAAAAAAGTATTTTGGGCTCTCTGAATACAGTTTTATCATTAGTACCAATTTTATGAATATGCAGGCAGTTGAACTCCAGAATAAATTTTTTAACCATGAGATCAATCAGACATTGGAACGATCTCCCAGGGGAAGTGGTAAATTCTCCTACATTGGTCAGTTTTAAGAGTCAGCTTGACAGGGTGCTGACTCATCTCATTTGAACTCTACTTTTACCTTGAGAGGTTGAACTGGATGACCCTTGTTGTCTCTTCCAACCTGGTATGCTATGATTAATGTAAGCAATATATTTTCTTTGGGAGTGTAACTTGATGCAGATCTCTTTTATTTAAAAGGTGTCTCGGTGCACTGCATGAACATTTGTGGGTAAGATCTCTGATATCAGAGAGGAATCACAGGGCAGGCTCGGTAATGACTGCTCATTGCCTGAATGATGCCGAATTTGCTTTTGACTTGTTCAAAACAGTATAGAGAAGTGAGGCATAACTCTAAGACGCTGAACACATCTGTGTATAGAAATCTGTTCATGTCATTAGAGCCACAGAGAACAACTTTTTTTTTCTGCTGTTTTATATTTGTGAGTCATTATCGTGTGTTTAATTATAGCCTGTAATACGTAGAGTATCTTAGGCCTCTGCAAAGGGTTGGCTGCAATGGAAATTCAATAACTTGGCTTAGAAATTATTTCATAACTAAGCCTTTCTCTAATTTGAGTGGGTTTAAAACCCTTTAGAGTCTCTTTTTCTCATTTCAGTTGGGATAGGAACTATGAGATGTAGGGGAACCTTTTTTTATTTTCTTTGTTTCATTGGCAGTACCTTTTGATAGCTTACAGCTTGGGTTTGTAGGGATTAAAAGGGGGGTAGCTCAAAGCCTGTAGGCTTTTCCTGGTTTTCTTTTGAAAGTCACAGAAATCGTATGCTGTCTCTATTTCTTCTGTAGGTCAGTAATGAATTCTGCTGTTTGGTTTGTGGTTTGCTTGTTTCTGTGAGTATGGAAAGTGAAATTAGGATGGTGTCTGTGCATACATGATTCCGTTATGGGTTAGAGAATTGCTTCTCCTCATTAAATTTTTACTGAAGCATTATATAGGAAATGTGCAAGTTGGAATTATTTGGCGAGGGTGGAAAGATAAGACTACTTTGTCCCATGGTTCCTGTCAGAACTACAAGGCAATTCAGTGCATAGTCCTGAGTGCAGAATTGTCTGTGGTCCAGCTCTAGTCTGAAAAAATATGCACAAAATAGCAGCCTTTAATTCACTTACAATTTTAGGAAGCTTGGATGAGCATCCTCTGGGATACCACTTCAGTGAAATACCTGTTGTTGTTGACAGACACAGGTCTCACTGTTGAGTATCCTTGATATGGAATCAGAAAGGAGGATTTTGGATTTGTTCACTTCGTGGTGTGGAGTGGACATAATTTATTGTGTTACCTGCAGAGAATAATTATTTGTATCGGGTTTGAAGCCATTTTATTTGCAACAGCTTTTGTGTTTTGTATTTTTTCCTCTAGGTATGAGAACTTCCAGAGGCGTCTGACACAGAACCCTCTCTTCTGGAAAACATAAGCTTAAACTGTGTCATTTGAAGTGCTTTCTAAACAGTGCTAACTGAAAGATGTAGCAAGGAACTCCTCTGAAGGATTTTGGGGCGAAAAAAAGGCAACAAACGATTAGTCTGAATAGACAAACCTGTAACTTTTGTATTACTCTTGAAAATTATTTAAAATTAAAATCTGTGAAAACTACTTGCCTGTGCTTTTTTTTTTAATTTAACTACTTGGCTGCAACAAGAAATCAGTGTTGCATATGTAGAAATATTCTTTTGAAACTGCATTTGAAGTGGAAGAAATCACAAGTTTAAAAATGGCAGCACCCTTTCATACTTGTGTGTGTGAAATCTGGGGGTGTTTAGTTGTAACCAAAATAAATGCAGTTTTTTCTCCTTTACCTCATTCTGAAGGGTGATCAGGCAACTGAGAACATGCTGATGGTTTTCCTGCTGGGACTTACAGTGACACTGTAAGTTCTGTCACTCTGTGGACAACCAATATTCCTGTGCCCAGCTCAGATAAATGTTACTTTTCCCTCTTTTGGCATGAAAGCCACTACTGAGCTTGATCTCAGGGACCTGTCTCTAATTTTTCCTGTATGAAAGCACGTAATGAAGAGACGTCTTTGGGAACCCTGCAGGTCAAATAGCTTTGAATGTCCATTATGGGCAATTCAGAGTCGCAGATCTCTATTTTGCAGTCCTGGACCATTCAGTGAGATTAGAGCTGCTAAATTGCTGACAGTGAAGGTAACTGATGAATTTCTTTCTCTTCAGCTTTCTCTTAATTATGAAGAATGATGTAGAGGAGGAGAAAAATAAGCATAATGGTTATTAGTTACCTCAAAGAGTTTTTTCTGTGAGGAAAATGGATTACATCAAAAGGTTGAAGTTGTGTCAGGGATTTGTGGGGCAGTTTCTGCCGAAACACTTGGTCTTCTGCTCAAGTAAGGACTTAGTTTTCTTAAAGATGTGCTTGTAGACTGTTAGCAGAGGCCCAGGTTGAACTCCCTGGTCAGAAGGGGTTGTTAGGATCATCCTATGTGAGCTGTCAACCCCTGCTGTAGGATGTGGTGGTTGTGTCACACAGATGGCAGATGCCTCACGTAGGTGGCAATGTCACAAGTGGTATCAGGAGACAGATGGAGTTAAAGCAGCATTGTGACATGACACCGAGCACTGCTGGTGGTCATTGCTCAGGTTCTCACACTTCTAAGGAAGCATCTGCCTGGTGTGGAAATAATTTACACTTTACGGGCCTTTGATGGCCTCACTAAGTAAGAAATGTGTCAGTATGAGCTAACAGCTTCCCTGGATCAGCATGATTCCGTTAAAGGAGTGAAGGACGTACACGTGTATGTGCATAAGGAGAATGAACAGGGGAACAGAAACTGTCCCAAATGATTGGACTTTTTTTTTTTTGGTGAGGGATAATACAGATGTTTTGGGCTGCTTGCTAGGAGAGAGAAGTATTTCCTTGTTGAGGAATGAAATAAACCCCTTCCCTACTGCATTGTCCTGTTTCAGGCTGAATAGTGCTTTAGTGTCTTGTCTCTGCATGGTTCAGCTGAAAGCGAGAGCTCAGGGATGGGATTAGACTTTTTGTACCACATTTTCATGATGAACACCCAAAGGCTTGTTCAACATACCTATCTATATAAATGCGTATCTCCTAATACTTTTTTTTTCCCCTCAATGCATTGGTTTAAAATGAGAGAACAGGGTTATATAGAAATAGTTCAGGAATAACCCTGCGGAGAGCCAGGAAGATACCGTGTACCCATCAATCTGCATTTTACCCATATATTGTTTCCAGGGTTTTTTTCCACACACACACAATAGAAGAACTTTTCCCCGGTACTTCCATAGTTGTAGTGCCTGTAATAATAATAATCCATGTGTAATATAAATGATTTTGTAAAGGTTCTCCTACATCTAGAGTATTTTTCCTGTGTGCTGCTGCCAATTTCTTCCTATGAAGAGGTCAGGTCACTCAAATGGAAAACCCCTTAAAACAAAAAACCTGCCTACTGGTCGTTAGGCTTTGAGGCTGAACATGCCTCCATGACAGCAATAGATTTATTTCCCTCCATTTCAAGACATTTTTCCAATCATTTTTCTTCCAAAGTGAATAGAAATTGTCAGCCAGAGTTGGGAAAGTTTCTCTTCAGGAGTGCTTTACCTGTTTTTTGGGGCTGCTTTTGCCTCCGCACCATACCCAGAGGTAAATTATAAAACACAAAAAGCAACGAGTGCATAGATTGCTACTGGATTATGCTGAAACATTCAAAATCCATTAAAAGTAGTCAAATTCTAATTATGCTGAGGGGTTTTTTTTGTAGTTTTGTTTATTTTTAAAAAGTCTTGATAGAAGTTCAGTGTCCCAGCTGAGCCTGAAGCCTGCCCGACAGCACTTGAAGAAGTACATGTCTTGATTTTGCAGTGAAACAGGAGCATGAAACACACCAGGAAGGGCAAATTCAATCCACATTGGGAAGAAATTCTTCGGATTAACATTAGAAGCCGAGTTAGTGGTAACATTTAACTCAGTCACCACCAGATGGAGCCAAGTCCCCGCAAACAGGAGCGTGGTCTGGCACGGGAAAAGAAACCCTCTGAGCTGAACCACTCACTTTACAGCCGGGAACCTGTTCCCTGCTTCCACCTCTGCTACAAACTTTCTTGCTGACTCCGGGCAAAGTCTCTGTCTAAAAATCGAGACATCATTTAGCCAATTTCTAGGTCTCTGAAAGCAGGTGAAGAAAGACAAGGATTTTCAGGTACCTCCTCCTCTTTTTGGTGAAAGATGAATCTCTCAGTTTGCAATTATTGAAGGAAACAGCAACTTTCCAACTTTACTGTCCTTTTCAGGCACAGCTCATTCAGAAGAGATATCTGTAACACTTGCATCCTCCCAAAACAGTTTCCTGGCTGCAGTGCAACATTTGGTCAGGAGGCTGGGGCCAGGCAGGGCCTGACATTCCCTGTCCCTTATCTGCCTTTTGCTGAGATGGGAAACAGGAGCTGATTACAGAATTTGTCAAAGAGCAGAACTACAGGTGGCTCACAGACAACAAAGGAGAACATGTTAACGTCTTTCAGGACATTTTTAGGAGGTTTCCCCAGTACTAGGGTTAAACCATGCTTCATGTGCTGAAGAACTTAGGCACTGGAGCTCTCAAGATCTGTGGGCCCACACAGTTTCAGCTTACACAAAGGTGTGTATTAAAAGGTTAAAAGTTTTGGAAAATATTAAACTCTTCTTTAAATTATTTTGCAATTATTGTAGAATCACAGAATGGTTTGGGTTGGAAGGGACCTTAAAGCTCATCCAGTCCAACCCCTGCCATGGGCAGGGACACCTTCACCAGACCAGGCCTTGAACAATGCCAGGGAGTGTTCCACAGCTTCTCTGGGAAACCTGGGCCAGGGCCTCACCAGCCTCACAGCAAAGAATTTCCTCCTAACATCCAGTCTAAATCTGCCCTTTTCCAGTTTAAAACCATTCCCACCTGTTCTATCACTGCCTGCCCTTGTGAAAAGTCCCTCCCCATCATGTTACAGAGTAAGACTTGTAAACCACTTGCCAGCTCTGTATTTCATTTTTTGCAGGCTCCCAAGGACACAGATCAAACCTGGCTTAGTCACGTTACTCCAACTGAACAGGTGGTTTATCTAAACAGAGCGTTTACGAGCTTCCCAAACTGTAACAAACAGGAAAAAGCAATAACCTGAAAGACAAAAATTAGATATGGTTAAGAAGTCACTAGCAGGCAGAACTACTTCAATTCATCTACTGACCACAAAAGCACTATTGCGTTGCCAACGGCAGCATATTTGTATTCATATAATATAGAAAACATTCTTCGAGTCCTGTGTTGTGGTGAAGGATAAGAAAAGCACAGTAGAAAAAACAATACATGAGTAAATGATTTAGCTTCAGTAAATGTTATTAACTAATATTTGATTGTATATATTTTAAACCTACAATAAATAGTGTTGATTTTTAAAATTCATTATTCTTAGGGCAAGCAAAACATCAGTAAGGCTCTCTAGGGATACTGACAATAGAGGCAATTAAAATATATTCACACTAACTAACTTGAAGATAATTGCAGTAACCCAACAGCCAGAGTCCAAACAGTGGAGCAATGGGATCCACAAAAATAAAGGCAGCTTTTTCCCCTAATCAGTAACAGAAATGGTACAAAGCAGACCCCAATTTGAGATTACTAGAACTTCATCAATTGCAATGTGTAACTACCTTAAGGAATGACTTCAAAATATTTTTAGCAGTGATTTGACATTTACTTATACCATAATGTTAAGTGTGGTATTTAATTTTGTCTGGTCCCTGAATAGTATTCAAGAAGATTCACTCGGTTTTCAGTCAAAAAGGCACAAATACAGCTGCAAGCATACACATACCAAATTTCTAGCAAGTTACTGTATATTATTTATCACAGAATCACAGAATATCAGGAGTTGGAAGGGACCTTGAAAGCTCATCCAGTCCAACCCCTGCCAGAGCAGGATCACCAGACCAGGTCACACAGGAACGCATCCAGGCGGGTTTTGAATGTCTACAGAGAAGGAGACTCCACAACCTCTCTGGGCAGCCTGGGCCTGGGCTCTGGCACCCTTACAGTGAAAAAGTTTTCCTCACGTTCACATGGAACCTCCTATGCTCCAGCTTGCACCCACTGCCCCTTGTCCTGTCATTTGACATCAGAGAGCAGAGCCTGGCTCCTTCCTCCTGACACTCGCCCTTTACAAATTTATAAACATGAATGAGATCACCCCTCAGTCTTCTCTGCTCCAAGCTCAAGAGCCCCAGCTCCCTCAGCCGCTCCTCAGCAGGAGATGCTCCACTCCATCATCTTTGTGGCTCTGCTGGACTCTTTCAAGCAGTTCCTGTCCTTCTTGAACTGAGGGCCCAGAACTGGACACGATATTCCAAATGTGGTCTCACCAGGGCAGAGTAGAGGGGAAGATATATTTATGTGATATCACATATATTTATGTGATAGCTGTACACAAAACAACGCCATAGGCCATAAGTGAAAACTCATTGTGGGAAATAATTAAAATGGACAATTCAGAAAACTTTACAAAAATACTTCTTTTTATTAAAAGCAGCAATTTCAAGCAGAACAATACACAGAATGTAAACATCACTAAGTTCAGCTCCAGCCTGCCGAACCTTCGAGGGAGTCTACACTAAACGCATCTACCGTACTAGCGAGTTAACAGACTATGTTATAATTTGAAAATATATTTTCTACTTTGAATTAAGAAAAAGTAATTCATCGTAGTCTGTCCCAGCGCCAGATACTGGCATCATCACACACAGCTATAAGGATACTACTATCCCTGCTAAAACTGGTTTGTCGAATGGCAGCAACACATTTCGGATGGGTAAGAGTCGTACACCTAGAAATAAAAGAATAAATAAATTAGAAATTAGCAATTAGAAATAAATTTCCTGTTCACTGCCATTTCTCATCCACCCAATTTTCATTGGAGCACTGACTGAAAGCTTCTTGAACTACATTATTGAAGACTTCATAATCAGTGTCCTTTCCCAGTGGTTAGGAACAAAATATCGTAATTGGATGACTAAAGACTGCAGCATTTGCAGGAACTTTGCACACCTGAGTGTGTATATATAATATTTATAACGTGTGCATA
>NW_010162651.1:0-1048 GCF_000695765.1 Mesitornis unicolor | reverse complement strand
TTTATTAGAAACCAATTGTTCAAGAACGAAAGCCGGCTTTTAATGATCCAAAACAGAAATAAATGTTCTAGTCTATTACTGCCCTATATGGAATAAATCAATATTAAAACTAATTAACCCTTTTCCAAAGGCGTTTTTGTCTCAGGTTTTTATTTAATGGTTCAGTGCAACCTGAAGTACTGACATAGCTGGATAAGCTCCATTTAAAAAATGGCCAATTCTGAAAACAATTTAGCAGCTTAGCGTGATGAACATTTTTATATTTGATTTTTTTTATTTTTTTTTTTTTATATTTAAATCGGGAGGAACTCGACTTCAAGACGAGGATGCAAGACGCCACTTCAGTCGCTAATCAAAACCAGCCCCCTGGCCGATGCATCACCCGCGCTGAAATAAACGCGCAATTATTCGAGGATTTCAAATTAAATATTGCACCCTAAGCTGTCCTGCAAGCTGCAGGTTTTTGGGTAAGGAATTCTCTACGCTCTCAAATCCAAATTCTGCGTGCGATGCGCGGAGCAGGAGCCTGAAGGAGCTGCTGCAGTTCGGGAAATCAAATAAATACCAAGTAGCGTCACTTACCGCGTCCTCCCGTCTGCAGGGCAGCGCTGATTTAACTCAGCCACGCCGAGTCAAAACAACTCCAGCAGCAATTAACATCTGTCTTAATTGTTCTGGGGCCAATTTCAGAGAGGGGCGGCAGCGATTCGGACAATTTGGGGGAGAGCCTCAGTCCCGGTTTCCCTCCCAGGCAAATGACCCAACAAACTGGGGGTGGGTGGGTGAAAAAGCAGTAACTGATGAAAACACAGAACACCGTAATCTCGCCATTTTTCTGCGGTAAGGACGGCAAATGATTCATGGGCCAAAAATGAAATGCATCTCGCTGTCAGCTCAACAGATCTGAGATTTACAGCTCCTCGACTTGGACAGGAGCAGCTCCGCTCGCATGAGAATGAATTGCGAGTGGGTTAATTGCAGATACGCAAAAAACCGGGAACGAACAAACAGCGACAATTGAGGGGAGAGGAAAGGGGGGTGGGCAGCG
>NW_010162650.1:0-1215 GCF_000695765.1 Mesitornis unicolor | reverse complement strand
CGCGGCTGGGCTCTGTTTTTGTAGGCTGAGGCCTGGTCCCTCCAGCACCAGCAGCCGCCATCCCCCACACGCTGCACCCCAAAACCTGTGTCCCCCAGATCCCCAGCACTGACCCGAAACAGCCCCAGCCACCCCTTGCCTCAGCCAAAACCAGTCCAAGCTGCTGCCAGGGCATTTAAAACCAATTAAAAAACAGCTTTGATAGTAAAGAGATGCTGCAGGGAGGTGTTTGACTCCATGGCTTGGCAAAGGGACCTGAGCAGGGAAGGGAAGGTGGTGGCAGAAACCCACAAGAAAATAAGTTTAGTACAAGTGTTTATTGTCTTTTTTTCCCCAAAGGGCACATACAAACCAGGCCGGACCCCAGCTCCATAGACTGAGTCCTCATGAGGTTAGTCCACATGCGTTTAAAAACAGCTCTTCTACCGGTACCGTTACATCGAAACATTAAAAGTAACCCCCCCCCCAAAAAAAAAAACCACCCCAAATTAATAAAAATCCTCTGGAAGTTTCCAACAGCGAGTAACGCTAGCCACACGTACCACGGACAGATGGCGTTAGGGTATGTACAAGTCATGGTTAAAGGACACAGTGAGTCACTGCTATCAAGTAAGACCCCCACGGTTCACCCTAGGGGACAGCACGGCCACGCTGGGGTCTGCCTGGCTGCAGCTCTGTTAGCCAAAAAAGCAGGGAGGGGGGTCTGGGTACCCAGCAACGGGAGCACGGGAGGCTGCTAATTGCAATCAAGACAGGGAAAGCCTTCGCCACGGCAAGGGGCAGCCTTTGTGGTGAGGAAGAGCCCCAGAGCGGGACCGAAATGCGGTTATGAGTTGGGGGAGAGGGACCAGAAAGGGCAGGAAAGCACCCAGCACCCTGTCCATACCCTTTGGGCTGGGAGATCTGGGTCCATCCCAGCTGGTGGGACAGAGCAGGGGCTCTCCCTACCCGTGGAAAGTGAGGGGCTGCCATAAAGGGTCACGTCAGTTCCCCCTGGCTCCTCAGATCCCAAAGCTGCTGAGCCTGGAGCCCTGGCAATGCCCTCCCCTCCCTGGGACCGCATCCCGCCCCAAGGACCCCTGAGCAGTCCCTAACCCCCTCCCAGGATATCCGTGGTTACCCCAGGGCTGTCCTGCAGAAGGAGGGGAGCCAGCCCCAGCCCACGCTGCCCACCCTGGGGAGGCCGCATCCCCACAAAGAGCCCCTGAACCAGCC
>NW_010162649.1:0-2594 GCF_000695765.1 Mesitornis unicolor | reverse complement strand
ATAGATATAGATACAGATATAGATAGATATACACAAATATAACCAAGATATATACATATATAACCTATTTCTCGCAGCATTTTGTCACACAAGATGTTTTCTCAGCATGACTTTACCAAAAGAAAACTCCACACTCATTCCCGCAAGCGTTGCATGGGCAAGTCAGGAGGTTGGGACCGCAATGGCACGCGTCCTCTTTGGGCCAGGTGGCTTTTGTGCCGGCATGATTGCTAAGAAAAGCCCGAAAATCACTCAGGAGCGTGCCGTGTGAGGTATTTATTAGAAAACTCCTCACAATAAGCTGACAGGCTGTATTCATGCAGTTTTCTTGTGCCTTGGAGGGTTGCACTATTCACAGAGCCGCTCCCATGCCGATCTATTAATGGCCAGCACTAGGGCTCCTTTCACCAATGAAAATAGAGCCAGGAATGGCTCTCACCCTGGATTTTGAGACTGGGAGTTGTTTTGGGTGAAGGAGAAGGTGAACGTGTTTTACAGCGGACATGGATGTGTCGTTTTTAAGGCTGTGAAATTCTGGAAAAGCCTTAGAAAGCTGTTTCCAGAGGTCACCAGGACAAACCCCTCCTGCTGGGCGAGTGAATAGAAATGAGTTCATAATTACAGACTGTAGTAGCGACACGTTTGCTTTTTCACCGTTTTAATTGAGGTTTTTGAGAAAGGAAGAGGACTTAAAACAATGCAGAAATGGCTTTTGTTCTTCCCGGGCCATTTAGTGAGGGCTTTGCAGTGAGAGCAGAGGATGTTTATTAAAGAAAGCAACAATATCAAGGCGTTATTTTAGTGCCGAAATGCTGTTCCTAGCTGGAACAAAACGAAATGTTTTGGGTGGACTGAGTGCTTGCTGAAAACCAGCACTGAGCTAAATGATTTGCGGTGCTTCTAGTGAACTCAACAAGCGGTGTTCAAGCAGAAGAAAGAGGAAGGGAAGGAACTGAAAAGATTAAAACACCCTTGGCTTTCTCAGTAGGATTTCCAAGTCAAATCAATTCAGTTTAATGTGAGTCTGAACCCATGGAGCAGCATCTGGAAATGAAGTTTTTGCCCTTCTCCTTATGCTCCTGTCTCTGCCTGGGAGCTGATGGGGTTACTGGAGCCATGAAGTCTCTGGTGGTGCACTTGCCTGCAGTGATGATAGCAGTGCTAGCATCTAGCTAAATCATAGTGTTTAGGTGCAAAGAAACACTTCAGCTGAAAGCACCTAAGCAGATATAGTATACATATATATTATTTAAAGTAATAGTGGCTGTCCTGCTTGAGATTCAGAAACTTTGAACCAGTGATGAAGGACAGGCCATGTTTTCAGGAAAGGCTGCACTAAAGGTGCAGCTTGGAAATGAATGGGAACATCTTGAGTTGGAAGGGACCCATAAGGATCATTGAGTCCAACTCACTGCTCCTTGCAGGACTACCCAAAACTAAACCATATAACTAAAATTTTGACCTCATTCATGTTTATATATTTGTAAAGGGCAGTGTCAGGAGGAAGGAGCCAGGCTCTGCTCTGGGCTGGCCAATGCCAGGACAAGGGGCAGTGGTCCCAAGCTGGAGCTCAGGAGGTTCAAGCTGAAGATGAGGCCAAAGTTTGTGAGTGTGAGGGTTCTGGAGCATGGCCCAGGCTGGCCAGAGAGGTTGTGGAGTGTCCTTGTGTGGAGACACCCAAAGCCCTGGCCGTGTTCCTGTGTGACTGCTCTGGTGATGCTGCTCTGGCAGGGGTTGCACTGGGGGAGCTTTCCAGGGCCCTTCCCACTCCTCACATCCTGGGATTCTGTGTAGTTGGGCTGGCTGAAGCTGAGCATCCTGGAAAACAAGGTGGAGAACTCCTTATTGGACTGGTGATCCTTCATGATAAGGTTCCTCAAGGTTTAAGTTTTCGTACTTACGAAAGTCGCACACAAACAGCCGGTGCTTGCCCCTCCTGCCGATGACCATCAGCCACAGGGTTGGTTACAGGCGATTCAGAGGCAGATCGTCGTTTCTTTCAGTCTGATTGTCCGCACCATCCCTGGGAGCTATTACAGCAAATTAATTCTCCGAACTGCAGGTCCCCAGAGGACAATATTGTCTCGGCGGTTTGTTCCTAAAAGGGCTCAGCTGGGTGATTGCGTTACCGCGGCTTAATGAATTACGGCGCGTGAGTCGGGCGGTGGTAATTGCCTGTGCGTGCCGCTGGCTGCGCTTGCACCGCAGCCCCTCCACCAGCTGGGAGGTAACACATCATCCTATGGTTGTCACACCACCCTCCATCAGCAGAGGGGTTTTCGTTTGCAATTAGGTGTGCTCATGGTGCGCTGGAACTGGTTGGGAGGTCAGTAAGAGCAGGAGGAGAGCTGTGATGGGTCAGACCAAACCGACTGGCTTGGTAACCGGTGATGGGCACCAGGAGAAGCATGAGAAGAACAGGGTATGCATGTTACACTCTTACCAACAGTGCTTTCCTCTTCTAAATGTTTGGACTCGATGTTCTGAAGGTTCCCTTCCAACCTAAATGATTTTATGATTCTCCAGGAATTTACACTACTAGGGTGGTCGATCACTGACACAGGTTGCAGGCCCCATCCCTGGAGATATTCAAG
>NW_010162648.1:285-1394 GCF_000695765.1 Mesitornis unicolor | reverse complement strand
GATCAAAAATATTTCAAAGACTTTCTTGAGGTTTAATTAACATTTTACTTGAACAGGAAAGCCAATGTCTCACATTCTTGTTTTTGTTCTTTTTTCAAGGAAAAAATCTGTACACAAATGAATATGTGGCAATTAAGCTGGTAAGTTAATTTTTTTTAAGGGTTTGGGATGAGAAACTAATTAGAATTTTCCTTTCATATATAATGGTTTGATTTCCCTAATTAAAATCCTTAATAGTCTTGTATGTTTTCAACTGACTAGATGAAAACAGTCATAGATGTAATTACGTACTTTAGCCATATTGAATAAAACCAGTGTTAATTGTTGTCACTGTTCTTGAAGCTAAATCTGTATTTGTAAAGTTGATTATGATTGTTTCCTGCTGTAAGGAAATGCTCAGTAGTCTCCTTAGTGGATTCCATTTTTGTGCAACAAGTAGAGAAACACCAAATTTTATGTGAATCTGACATCAGGTGACTACAGAGAAGATCCAAAAATTCTGCAGACTGCCTGTATTTTAACACCCTTATTCCCCACCCCAACCTGCTTTTCATCTGTAATCATTGGTATTTGCACATCTGTTTTGGTAGACATGTTTTATTTGCAATGCTTCCTTCTTCAGAAACATGGTAAATTTGCACATTTTGTTTATATGTCATTGTTCTGTTTTTTCTGGATGTTTCATGGAAACTACTCAATTTACTTAATGTTTTGTTTCTGGATACTTTTAAGTTCTTGGTAGATTACTGTTTTTGTAACCAAAATAGTTTAAGATAAAGTCACTGCTTTTTGTCATTGAAGAAATGTTAGGACTCCCATTAATTTACTGTTGCTGCAGTAGGACAGAACATTTTTTCATAGCGTATTAGGGTGAATTTATCTTTCAATAAAGTGAAAAGTAAACTATGGAAACAGAAATACGTGGCTTTAGATAGGGAATCTAAAAAGCATTGCAAATGTATAGAATGAACTTCTGAAAATTATTTGTATCACTATCCTTGCTTAGAAAAATACTTACTTTAATGTTTTCAAATCTGTAACTACTCCTAAAGTTATGCTTTGTAAGAGCAATGGTGGATGCAGTTTTGAGGGTTATGGTATGTGCGTTA
>NW_010162648.1:0-254 GCF_000695765.1 Mesitornis unicolor | reverse complement strand
TTATACAGATTTAAATTTATTTTGTTTTAAAGTAACACATTTATTCTGTATGTCTGATGAAGCCTGAAAATGGTCTGAGAATTCCTGTAGTTAAAGGCTGTTTACTGTGGAGCACATTCAGAAATAGTTTGCAAGATTATTTTTTTTAAGCACTAATTACTTGATGTAGAGCGAGAAAACTTTATCTGATCAGTAGGTTTTGGTAAAACAATTTTTATTATATATGTTATATATATGTTAATAAATATATGGAA
>NW_010162647.1:0-7558 GCF_000695765.1 Mesitornis unicolor | reverse complement strand
AAGAAGGCCAATGGCATTCTGGGGTGTATCAAAAGGACGTGGTTGTAGGTCAGAGAGGTTCTCCTTCCCCTCTACTCTGCCCTGGTGAGATCACATTTGGAATATTGTGTTCAGTTTTGGGCCCCTCAGTTCAAGAAGGACAGGGAATTGCTTGAAAGAGTCCAGCACAGGGCCACAAAGATGATGGGAGGAGTGGAGCATCTGCCTTATGAGGAGTAGCTGAGGGAGCTGGGCCTCTTTAGCTTGGAGAAAAGGAGACTGAGGGGTGACCTCATTCATGTTTATAAATTTGTAAAGGGTGAGTGTCAGGAGGAAGGAGCCAGGCTCTTCTCAGTGATAGCCAATGACAGGACAAGGGGCAGTGGGTGCAAGCTGGAGCATAGGAGGTTCAATCTGAAGATAAGGGAAAACTTTTTTACTGTAAGGGTTACAGAGCACTGGACCAGGCTGCCCAGAGAGGTTGTGGTGTCTCCTTCTCTGGAGACATTCAAAACCTGCCTGGATGCGGTCCTGTGTGACCTAGTCTAGGTGATCCTGCTCTGGCAGGGGAGTTGGACTGGATGATCTTTCGAGGTCCCTTCCAAGTCCTAATATACTGTGTTTCTGTGATTGCATAGGATTAATTCACAGCATGCTGTCAGCCAGCCAAATGTCTCTCCTAGTGAGCTTTGCATGACTTTTGCTAGTTGGGAAGAGCAAGGAAATATCCTTTTACCAGCTGTGCAGGGGCATGATTTTTTTTCTTCACAGCTGTTGTATATAAATGTATATTACATGCCATTAAAAAAAAAAAAGAGTGGAATTTTACAGAAGGGAGCGAAGCTGGCAGTTTGCCCTGTCTGGCCACTGCCTTTTGGGTACAGGGAGGTCATCTGGGTGAAAAAGGTTCAGGTTTGCCTGAGATTTGACCAGATATGTTGAGGTGGGAAAGGAGCTCTTCGTGTGCTGGATCAGGTGTGCTGAGATGTGGCTGTTCATGGTCGCACACTCACCCACGTGCTTGCACTACCCAATAGCCCAGGAGGCGTGTGGGAAAAACATTTGACATTGGCCTGTACCTGAGCCCCAGGTATGGCAAAAAGAAAGGTGGGCACCCAAATGGGTCTGAAACCTTTTGACCCATCAAGCAGCCTGTGGGCATTGCTGGAGTTGAGAGGAAGCTTGAAAGGAAGGATTGGTACTGAGGAGGCAAAAAAGGCAGGGAGGCCAGCTCATAGCCCTGTTCTGTTTGACGTTCCTGGCTTGCTTTGTTTTCTTTTTGTCCAGGAGAGCAAGGTTTTATCAGTTCAGCCCATGTTGTTTTGGGTATGCTGACTTTGAGAATGATATGCAGACAGATGAACCCAAAAGATCTGGCCAGTACAAGGTTCTCATCATGCCTTTAATGATAAATAAAAAATAAAACAGACGTGTCTTTGGTTGGTGGGTTTTTGACATGGCACTCAGATCACAAGTCCTTGTACTACCTGCACCACTGCCAAGCTGCTGCACCTGCCATCTGGGTCACCTGTGACATGAGTGCAAAAAAGGTGGTGACACATGCTTGATTCTCTCCTTTCATAAATCTCAAGAATCTCTAAGGTCTCTTCAGTTGGATGTGGGCAAAACTTTTGTCTAAATTCCTCCACTGGGGCTAGAGGAATGAAGCAGGCATTCTTAATGAATGTTCCAACTTACCCATGTGTTAGATGAGAGGTCAATAAATCTAAATTTATCACAAAAATAGTTGATTGGCTGATTATTTGTTTTTTCCTCAGCTCTATGGCTGAGATTAATGTTGTCCATGGTTCATTATAGGACCTATTGCAGGTATTACAGCCCACTGCAGAAGACAGTAAGCAAATCTCAACAAGAAACACACCTTAGGAAGGCTTCTGGGCATGCATGCTTCAGTTGCTACCTCTCCCTCTTCTTGCTGTCCCTTACGAGGAGTTTGAAGTGCTGTGAAGGTCTAGAGGTGGTGCAGCTCCCAGATTTGCCATCTCCATCCTGCACAGAAAGAAGGAATGAAAATATATTCCCACCCTGTCCCTTCATAAATCTCTAGCACAGAGATTTGCTACTGTCTGTCCTTATGCCCTCATAGTGTGGAAGAAGATATCTGTGTTCCTCGAGGTGGCATTTGGGAAGCAGCCCCTGAAATGGCATAAGCCCAGGGCTGTGTGTGAGTTCCACTTCTTGCTCTGCACCACCTGGTCTCTCTGGGTATTGAGAGTTGGGACCTTGCGCCACAGTGGAAACTAATTATATCACTTTCCTGGAGTTCCTCTGACCATTTTAATAGAAAAAATTATGCAGAAGAACTTGGCATAATACTGTCGCACAGAGGGATTTGGCTGAGGACTTGTATTAACGTGTCTTGTTACTTGGAAGCCACATTGAGCAGTGTGATTGAAACCTCAATCAAACTTGGAAAAAATGTGAAAATTGAAGAATATCCTTTAATTTCGTAAAAATTAGTTTATATTGAAACACCTTTGAGTGGAACAAACCATGTTAATAATTACCTAAACATAGGCAATTTTGAGTAATCTCAGGTAGCTCAGGGCCTTCAATTTAGTGTAATAAAGACTTTTTCCCCTATTAAATGGCTTCAGAGAGTCTATTTATACTGTTCCTAATCACCAGTGTGTTCAGTGTAACAAATTTAGTACTAAGCAATGTCAAAGATAGCTAAGGCTGTATGATACCGATAGACCTCAGACGTGAGGATGCTGTAGTGAGGAGAGATGCTGAAGCACATATTCCTGCTGTGGAAATACTCAGAATGTGGCCTCATTAATTCCTTCAAAGAGCAAATGTGTTTTAAGCTGACTGAAAGGTTTCCATGAAAATATTTTTTCAGCAAAAAAATAAAAGTTGGAAACAAATTATGCATAAAAAGTGACTGCTTGTCATAACAAATAGTTACTGTTGGGAGGAAGAAGAGGAAAAGAAAGAATATGTTAATAAAAATTTTTGGGTTCAGTTTTTCTTTAAAAACTACAGCTTTGAGAAAATAAAAATCAATTTTCATATTAACTAAGCACCCAGTATAGGGTTCGGTGATGTAATATATGTACTCTGAATCTGTAAGTCCCAAGAATCCATTGATTCAAAATAAACACCTCAGTTACAGGCTCTGGAGCTTTTGTGTTCTGTTTGTGAGAATCGTTAGATAGCAGAAAGGCAGTGATAGAATTGTGACTTTATCATTTTTTGTACAGGAGAGGATGCTACTGGCAGCAAACTTCAACTGGTTATAACAATAATATAACAATAATAAATATGCAGAAATAATTCAGTTCTGCAATTTCTTCAAATTGTGCTTTGCATCAGAAATATGTTGGATTGAATCTTGAGAAATGTGGATGGGACTATATGAAGAACAGCGGATTTTTTTTTATTTTTTTTTGTGGGGAAAGCAGAGTGTTACAAAGTAGAGTTAGGAAGAATGAACTAAATGAAGGATACTTTATTACAAGTTGGTCTTACAGCATCTTAAACTGGCAGTCTGGTTCTTCAATGTAAAAGCTGACCAGACTTCAATGTTCGCAACTGAAACTGTGTATCCTTTCACTGTAAATGAAAATTAGTATGGGCCAGCTTTGCAACATCTAAGGATTTAGGGTTATGTCTCATAGTTTTTTTCAGAAATATTTCTCCAGCCAAGTGTCTGATTTCCAGGGAAAATAATCTGTGAATTCCTGAAGTAATCAATCTGTATTAGCCCTTATAAGGGTAAATACCTTTCCAATTGTGGTTCTGTGTGACAGTTTTTAAAGAAAAAAAAGTATAAGCCATAAAACTTAGTCACTTTTAATTATTTTTTTAAAACTTATCTAATGATTTTCGAACATTTTCTTAATTTTAACTAGCTTTAATGTTCTTCAGAATAGTCAGAATTTTATAGCACTGTGACATCTCTGGGTGTGTTTTCATGACTTTTTAGGTTTCTTTTTTACCTGTTTCTGTCCAAAAACGTGTGTTTTGGACCTCTTGGTTTTTCATAGTTGTTGAGTACAGGCATAAATAACCAGGAGGTTTCTGTTTGTGAACTACTACATACTCCTTTTATAACAATGACAGTGGGAAGGGTCTTATGTGTGACAGAAAGCTTAGTGTGGGCTGTTTCTGAATGAGATACGACATGGCACTCTTCACAGTTGCTGGACTTTCAGATACATTTCAAAGTTGAAGTAATGGCAGTTTGTTTACAAATGTTTTACAGTTGAAGATAACAGCTTGTCTCAGAAGAAGAAGATAACAGTGGAAGATCTCTTCAGTGATGATTTCAAAATTCACAACCCAGAGGCTAAATGGATAACCGGTGAGTGAGGCATGAACGTGTTGCAGTGGCCTTGCTTTTCTAACTCGATCTCTGAGCATCTCTTTTTTATTTCATTCTTTATTCCTCCTGTTCTTTGTTTTCCTCCTGAAATTACAGAATCAAGGAATGGTTGGGGTTGAAAGAGACCTCAGGAGCTCATCTTGTCTAACTCCCTCCTCAAGCAAGGGCAGCAACAGATGGTTGCCCAGAACCATGCCCAAAAATTTAATCCTCAAACTCCTATTTCAGCTTTCCTCCTGATAAATATGCAAACACCACTGCTCTGTTGTTATAATTTTTTATTCTGAGCTCTCCAGTGGGCTCATAGCTAGGCATTGACAATCACAGCCTTTGTCCCAAAGAGCTTCCAGCATTCAGTAGGTGATGGATCGCGTGGTTGGAAGAAGGGGTTGGAGTGCTATCACAGTCATTATTTTACTATAAACAAAACTTCATCAAAACATCGAAACATTTTTTTTTCTGGCAGAGAGGTGAAGCATTGCTAAGCAACAGGCAAACAGTGGTCCAGCAGCAGCTGGGCTGGTGCTTGCACACAAGCCATGTTCTCTTTTTATCCTCTGCTGCCTTATGTTTTCTAGTCAAGGGAAAACCAAATAATACTTGAATTAATGCATGCAGTATTTGCTGGAGTAAAGCTGTTTTGGGGGATGTAGATTCCAGCTCTCGCTGGAAATTGCTGCAGTCAGAACAAGCTTTGGCGAGAATAAAATGATTTGTGCTATGCCATTCATGTAGGTTCCAGTCCAGCTCCTATTATCACTGAAGTTATTAGTTTTTCTTTTTAATTTAATGGGGAACTGGATTGAATCCTTCCTCGAGTTTGGCTTTCCTCATCTGTTATGCCCATTGGGAACAATTCTAATACCTATAAGGAAAAGAGAGAGTGTTTAAAAGTGTACTAGCACATTCTCCAGCTGCCCTCAGCACAGCTGTCTCCAACTTCTCCCACCAATTCCACTGTAGGAGACAGTGATTGCAGAGGATGCGCACCTTCATAAACACACCCACCAATGGGCAGGAGCTCTTTTTCAGGTTGCAGACTCTGGGGCAATGGTGTTTCCCATAGCTGCTCTCTAGGGTAATGGAAATATTAGCTGCATTGCAGTTCAGAGTTATTTGTCTACCATTCTTTTTTTTTAGCATCGAATACCCCTAATGAAGGAAGAGGTGTTTTATTGAGAACTTTACTGCTACATTCTTTATTTGCTAGAGTAGGAGGGAATGATAATGAGTTAAATGAACTTTTGCAGGAACAGAGAATGAAGTATTTCGATCGACCTGTTTATAACATCCACCCTTCTGTTAATTATATAGCTTTACATGGATGTAAGGCATATTATACACAAAACTGCAGTCTTTTTTGAAAAAAAACAGTACTTCCCATGCTTTACCAATTATGATCTCATACAGATGCTTTATACAATTTTATTAAGAGTCCAGTCTTTACATGTTTTAAAGTCCATCTTCCTACTCTGTGTGTTTTCACTGACTCCAAAATAACTTAACATCAGTCGTGCCCGATCTGAAATTACTAGAATATTGTTTCTGTAAAGGACAAAGCACAAAGTAGTATTGTGCAAGCATGTATAGATATTTTAGAATGTCTTGTTCTGTTGCTGTGTTACTAATACTACTGATACTGTTTTTTATATATCTAGATAAATTTTATGAAGCTAGTAGATATTCTGTAGATTTACTCAAGGCTGACTTCACATTTAAGGGCAAGACGCTAATCTGCAATGTCATTTATCCAAGGACTCAAAGCCATTTTACAACATTAATTACTTTTCTGCATTATAGTTGCTTTTCACAGTTTTCTCTAGCTGGCTAAGTGGTGAAATCTTGATTAGGTGCCTGATAAGCAAGATGAAAGACCAGTAGCCCCATTCCCAAGTACACTTTCCTATTGGTCTCTTATTCTCGTTTTTTAGAATGCAAATGAAAGACTCTGCAAATGCCTAAACCAAATTAATGAAGCTTAGTATAGCAAGGGTGCTGGAATGCCTTAGCAGTAAAATTGCATATTTAAAAATTGCATATTTAAATTTGCATGTCAACTCACAAAGTGAGTTGATGTTTTGTGAGGAATCTGCACAATTTTTAAAATATAGGTAGCTGTTATGTACCTTTCTTCTCCTGTTAATTATATAGCAATATATCATGGTCATTCAGAGATCTGTAAAATTCAGTCCTCTTGACTCTATTTCCTTCCTCTGTCTCCTCATTATTGCGGAAAATAGGAGTTGGGTAGGCTCACCAAAGCTGAGGCATGCTCCACGTTCAGGAGTATTTGAATCATGTGAGGGATTTGCTTCCACAATATTTCACTCTGTAAAATATTTGTGTTCTTCCCAGTAGGAGCAAGCTAATTCAAACCCTCTGAAGGAGCAAAGTCTTTCCTTTGACTTGAATGAGGCTTAGAGCAAGTGTTAAAATAAAACTTAAAGAAAAAGAAAAAAAAAGAAAAAAAAAAGAAAAGAATTTCTGTTCAGGATGGCACTTAAAAATATGCTGAAAGCTTACTGAAATTGGTGGCATGAGCTGATGTTTAAGCATATTCTTGATTTGAGGTGGACAAGTGGAAAAATATGTATTTAGGATCAATAGCTCTGTCATTCTTTTGATTTCAAACGAGCTATGAAAAAAAGAAAAAAAAAAAGAGAACCAGTCTCCAAACTGACATAACTACACTTCCAGTGCAAAGAGTACAGACTTTCTCTAGGCTTTCAATCACAACTTGTGGCTGGTTTGTGGATAAGTTTGTGTCTTTTTTTTAGCCTAGTGTCTAACTGCTCAGAAGTTGGAATTGCAATTAATTTCATTCGAGTGAGAGATGTATGAGAGGTGTAACTTTGAACCTCTTAGAATTCCTGTGCTGCCACCTATAATTTCAAATTCCAGTTTGCATTTTTATCCAGTCATTTAGGGAGAAGAAAGAATATTTTGTTTCATTACCTGCTGCTTTCAGTGTCTTCTGCTGCCCCAGCTATTGCTATTGACTCAGTTAAGAGGGGCATTATGCATTTGTAGACCAGAACTGATTGATCCAGAGTTTGTTACTAGTTCCACTTCCAGTGACTGCTATCAGTTACGTTTACCCTGCAACATAAGAAAGACTGGATTTATTTTGAAGGTTTCACTCTTCAGGACGACTTACTATATCATAGTATAGTATAGCTTATATGGTATAGTAGTAGTATACATATATATATGTGTGTGTATATATAT
>NW_010162646.1:481-845 GCF_000695765.1 Mesitornis unicolor | reverse complement strand
TACGTCACCAGAGGCTCTGCGGAGCGGGGCAGTGGAAAAGTCCCAGTCAAAACTCAGCAGCAGGTGGGAGCAGGATGCAGTAACACAGGGATCAGGATCAGAGGCAGATGAACTATCAGGGTTTTGCTCAGACCTCGGCCTCTGCAGGATCGAGACAGAAGGGTCTGAGATGGAAGGGCTCCAAGATGGAAGAAGGGCCGAGACATTTGTGATCCCTCGGCTTTATACTGAGCATGACGTATGTGGGATGGAATACCTCGTTGGTCAGTTTTGGGTCCGCTCCCCTCTGTAAGGCGCAGACACGGCACCCATGGTGAGACAGTGACCAGAGATTATCAGTTGTAGCAGCACATACTGGAAGAAA
>NW_010162646.1:0-384 GCF_000695765.1 Mesitornis unicolor | reverse complement strand
TCAAACAAAAATGCACGATGCTATTGAGTCCTCAGAACTTATCGTCCTATACATAGCACTACTCCACATGTTCAAACAGACGCTACATGAACTTTTTTTATCTTCCCCAAAATTTACCTTTAGTTCTGTGCTGGTTTTTAGCTGAGACAGAGTTAATTTTCCTTTATAGTAGCCTGGGATGGAGTTAAGTTTCCTCATAGCAGATAGTATGAGACTATGTTTTGGATGTATGCTGAGAATAATATGATAACACACCGACGTTTTAGTTTTTGTCAAGCAATTTTTACATTAAACCAAGGACTTGCTTCAGTTTCTCATACTGTCCCTGTCCTCACAGCTTCTTTCTAAAAGAATCTGGGAGGAGACACAGCCAGGACAGCTGAC
>NW_010162645.1:46709-62515 GCF_000695765.1 Mesitornis unicolor | reverse complement strand
AAAATAGTATCTATTTAAATAGATATATAAATTGGGGAAGGGACAGGAGCCCACAGAAGTGGCTGAAGTGGCAGTGAACAGACCAGCAATAGAGATGGAGCCCTACAGCCTGTCCCACGATGAACACCCAAGATGACCCAGCAATGGGGCACCAAAACAAGCATGATGTGGTCCTCCTGAGAAGTTCACTGTCAGCTCTAAATCAATCCCTCAAACACTCCTAAAGATTAATGGGAGGAAACACAGTCAGGAGCGGCAGGGAGCTGAGGATGGTGAAGAGCTGCCCTTCTGGTGGTGCTCACCCAGCACTGGCCAAGAGTTGCGAGGAAAAGGGGTGAAGGCAGCGGACTCCTGCCCTGTGACCCAAAGCATCCCAGCTGTAACACTGAGAGGATTCATTGTCTTTTCCTTGTGGTGACCTCCAGGCCTTGCTGACACCCTACGTTACAATCTGAGGGTCACACAGGACAGCCAGAGGGACATCAGGCTGTTGTTCCAGTCCCCAGCACTGTGCTGGGCGGTGGTCCCAGCTGCCTGTTTCCTCCTACCATCTACATCCCCATACTGTCTTTCCTCTCAGGCCACAGGACCCCTTGCGTCAGGGCAGCCATATCTCACACAGCCATATATCACATAGCCGCTCTGGCAGAGCAGGGTAAGAAGACCTTAATTACCATCAGAATATCATCATCAGTCAGCCTCCATAACCCAGCCACATTTGCACTGCTAAATTTGGGAGAGTATGAGAAGCATTCCCGCAGAACGAGAGGTGGAGGAGAGACATGCCGGCTTTTGGCCTCCTTTAACTCCCTGCCAAGCACTCTGTAATTCAAAGTCCACATCAGGGATGCCACTCCAAGCTGCACAGCAATGGCCCAGGCCCAGCAAACCTGGAGCTCCAGTGCCTTAACCCCTTCGAGATGGTGTCAGAGCTTGGCTATTTTACGAGTTGGGCTTTCTGAAACAGCTCCCACTGAAATGACAGGTTCCCAGAAGGTATGTGGGGGGAATTCCAGACATCTCCATGTAGGAAAAGAGGCACTCAACTTCAGACAGTCAAGCTTAAAGACCCTGGCCTTAAAGAGATGGATTGTTCAGCTTGGTAACAGACAGCAGCAATCCATACCTTCAAACTGATTGGAGAAGCTGTGAATGCCTATGTTTGGGTGCAAAAGGGATGAACTACCCAAGAAACGCAGCATCAATACCTGCAGCAAGAGGGAGCTGCCATCCCTGGTGGTATGTAGAAACATTGCCCTGACCTGCAGCACAGGCCCTAATCTGCAGCTCAGGCACCTAAAAACAACTGATCACCCAGCTTTGCTTTTGAGATTGTAGAAGCAAATTAAATCTCTCTCTCACTCGGGTATGGAAAGGAAATGCAGGTTACAGAAATCTTTCTGGGCCCGTTTTCCAGAAACATCACCAGCATCTGCACCCTCCTGTGGATGTCCAGAGAAATCTGCCTCTGGAAACCCAACCCAGGAAACATCTTGTGGGGGGTGTTGGTACCCACACCCAACAAATGAACACAGTAATTAATCCCAGAGGGTGACAAGTCCAACAGCATGCGAGGTGAGCCAGAAATCTTCCCCAATGTTCGAGGGAGCTTTTGAGGAATCCAGGCATGAGCCTGGGCAACCGGCCCTGGAGCTATGGCTGCTCTCCTGGGACCTTTCCCAAGGGATTCACATGCACACCAAAAAAACAAACCAGAAACAAACCAGGCTTGTTTTCCGTAAAAGTGGGCATCAAACGCTCTGACATCAAGAAGGATGATTAAAGACAGTTGAGTTACAAGGAAAGATTAAAAGAACTAAATATGCCCAACTTGGCTAAGCAATGAGTAAAAGGAGACGTGATAAAAGACTCCAGGCATCTGAATGAAGGGAGTGGCAAGGCATTAAAGGACTGAATAAAATAACTTTCTGAGAAATGGATCCATCAACGATCTCCCAAGAGATAAGGTACAAGCCTCATTTTTTAGGCATTTATAAAACCAGTTGCTAGAATGGAGGTTTCTGAGGAGAAATCCACATTGCCCTGAAGGAAGCATGCATCAAACCTTTTCATCTCTGACATAGGGTGCTGTGAACAAAGCTTACTGTGCCATAAGGGAGCACAGGAAACTTGGGAAATGGGAAGTATTTCATTCTGCCTCACCCAGGAAACAGAGATATGCCTTTTTATTGTAAAATTTTAAAAAAATACATTTTCACCCCTTGTTTTTAATTCAGCAGCCCTAATCCATAATGTTTCAGGTTAAAAACAAAACAACCCAGGACACACACAGGCAAGGTGAAAAAATTCTGGAAAGTATTTCAATACATCACTCTGCTGAGACTGTACCCCTCAGAGAAAGCACCCTCTGAAACCTGGGGACCTGATACACTTTACAAAGATTAGAAGTCCTAAGCACTAAGAAAACCGCCCAGAACGAGAGCTAAACCTGCTACAATAGCTTTACCCCAAAAATCTATATATACTGTATGTAATGTAAATACCTACCTAAGAATCTGTGAAGCCAAAGCGGTGGATTTTGTGTAATTGTACATAATGTCCAGCCATTTGAGGGTCTCCCAGACATTTACCCCCACCACAGACAGAGGGATATACCCAAGGGAAGGAACCTGACCTGGCCAACAGTATTTACTGAATACAGACACATGCACAGTGAAGTTTCCAACACCACCAGCTTATCAGCTCATTTGATGTGTCTGAGGATGACAATTAACCCACAAAATGCTCTTTCAGGTGCTTCTGCCCCATCTCAGCCACTGGATATGATCTACAAAGCTCTGCAGCATCCCAGATTTGGGTACCTGAGAGACTCCTTCATCTGCAACAGGGAAAAGCCAGAAGACGTTTGTCAGTGATTTTAAGTCACAGCTAAATTCACACAATGGCCATGTATTACCAAGGAGCTGGTCCTGCCCCAGCTCCTCTGACCTGATGAAACAATGTAGGGCAAACTGGTCTCAGAAAAAAATAGCTGGGGGGCGGGGGGGGAGGGGAATGGATGTGAATAATTTTCTTCTAATTAATTCCCTAAACCAGTTCAGTGGGGTTCAGGCAAGTACTAGAAATCTTTCCCCTTTTGGCATGAGGGAGATCAGCTGAACTGCAACATGTGACCGCAATCCAAGGCAACCTTTGTTTGCAAGACCAAGAGTGGATCTTTTTGATTTTTTTTTTCTTTTCCCCTTTCCCACAGCAAGCTCTTAAGTCTGCAACTGCCTTTTTCCATGGGAACAGGAGATCCACCGTTTACTGACCGGTGAGTTTTATTGCAGAGTTGAAACTGGATATTCACAGAGAGTTGGTTTTTTTTAATAAGTGGAGGCATTTTAGTATGCAGTGAATCTTCTTTATGCTTGTGTGTCTCTTTGAGAGGCTGAAGCACAACACCAGGCCGCCAGATTAATTTTATATATTGAAGAAACATGACTCTACCCAATCAGAAAAGCAGGTCAACATAAAAAGACAGGTTCAAAGTGGAGGAAGCTATGCACTTACAGTTTGGGATGAAAAGGGGAAAATTAAAACATGTAAGAGAGATTATTATACCTTTTATCAAACCTTCCTCTTCCCATATAGCATCAGCTGCTTCCATCAGCGCAGCAACTCTGATGCTCGAGATAACCAGGCTCAGGGCATCACCCTCACAAAAAACGAGAGGCTTGCAGGTTGTATCCAGACAACTCCTTCCTTTCCTTTTGAAGTTAACTTTGGGCATCCCTGCTCAGGTCATGACTGCAATTTTACTCTGCTCTCATCACGCATGCAGACAGACAGACAGACAGACAGCCCTTGCAGCTAGCATGGCAGGAGGGCAAAGCCCCTCACTGACCCAGTTTGTCCCAACAACTTTAGGTAGCTGAAGAAAGAAATTAAAAATTTTGACATCAGCAATTCCCAATACAGGGAGTAAGGGGGTTTTTTTCCCCATTCAGTTAATTAATAAGATACAACTGTCTCCCAAAACACAGACAAGTTTCTACTATTCAGAACAGTGGGCTGGGATAATACTTGTGTAAAAAAAATGGAGAGCAACTTGAAAAAGCAGCAAGTCCCAGTGTAGTGGTGCATCTCCTATATCACTTGCCCAATCACACAGTATTGCAGTGAGGAGTGATGGAGAAAGATGAGCTCAGGTGTGGTCCATGAACCCCAACCACAGGTGAGAGAGGACAGGAGGAAGTTGTAACCCAGAAAAAAAGAACGCTGGATCCCTGCTGCTCTGCACAGATACCCTGGGTATTTTCCAAATGCTTATCTGGAGCTTCCCATCCCCATTCTCTCCTACAACAATAACTTGTTTTTTCATTTTTGCTTGAGATCTGGAAAGGCACAAGAGAGAATGAGTGTTTTTCAGGTATTGAGAGGATGGACAACTTTGCAGCCGTTACTGGGGAAGAGGGGATGTCCCTGCCCTGCGCACAAAGCTCCCAGAGAGGGAATGGAGCACTGCTGGCAGCCTGGAAAGAGTTACTGCCCGGCTTGGAGGATTTCTGCCTTCCCAACAAGGCGATCGGGGTGAAGAATGCAAATGATGCAGCAGTATCCTGCCGGGAGAGAAGGAAAGAAGTAAAAAAAAAAAAAAATTAAAGCTTTCTGGCTGAAATTCAGGATGACTACACTTTTACTGTAAGTGTTTAGTAACTTGGAGTCGCATAACCCTGCTCTGCCCACTTGGGGCCATGACATGCAGATTACAAGCTACAAGAAATGCTTCACACACACACACATCATCTGAGGGAGGACAAAAAAAAAATTAACAAATTAAGCTGCATTTCCCATTTAAGCAGAGCACATTCGCTATTTATTTAACAATTTTCAAGTGTTATTTTAGCGTTCCTAGTTTGTGAGTGTAGAGAGGCTGTTCCTGGGACAGGAGCCAAAGTCGATTTAGAGCAACCCGGCAGCCAGAAAGGGAGGGAAAAACAGAGTGGAAGAGCGAGGGAAAGTGCCGGAGCAAGGCTTCATCACCAGGATGGTCACTGTCTGCACAGCTAGAGGGAGACAAGTGGAAAAATGGGAGCAGCAATGGGGACAGGGGGTACCCCATGCAGGTACCACCCAGGTGAGGCACTGAACCTGCCTGAGAGACACTTTCATGGGAGAAGCAACTAGAGGATGGGTGATTCAGGCACAAATGCTGTTTGGTGTCTACCTGCTCAGCTGCCCTGCAGCACCAACAGCCCTGGGACAGATGCACTGAGGGAAGAACGACGATGTTGAACATCTATTGGTGGGTACCAGCAGCCTCCCACCCTGGGGTCCTGCATCCTACTTCTCCTGCCATTGCTATGCCTCCAGGTCAGCCTCCAGGAATGATTTCTGGAGCAAGCAAGCAGAGCAAGACAGATGGTGGCAAAGCAGCATGGACGCTGCCCCCAGATGAGCGGGCTTCCACCTTGGCCGTGGCAGCTCCAAGCACAAACACTTCCTCAGGCTCACGTGCCCCATCACCACCGCTGCCATCAGCCCAACCAGAACAGGTCTTCTCCGTCCACAGCACAGGCAGAAGGCAATGCAAGACAAAAACCCAGGCATGCACTCACACCCAGCTCCTCTCCTCCAACACATCCCTCTGCCCATTGGACATGTGTGGGTGGAAGGACAGATGCAGACATCATGTCTCTCCTGGACCAAGCATAAGCAGACTCTTCCATGTGGCTTATTTGAGCCCAAGCAGACAGAGGAAGAGCACACGTACCAGTGGGAGCCCTGCTAAGACAGGTTAATAATGATTCAGGGGTGCAAATCTACAGGAGGGAACAAAACTCAGGGAGCACCAGAGAGCAGCCAAAACACATTGGCAGGTTAGATAAGCCAGCGACAACCCCAACACTTGCAAAGCTGGGCAAAAGGGCTGTGTGCGACCAGAGATTTCAGTAGAGACGGCCACCAGGGCTGCCCCACGAACTCATGAATACGAGCACAGTAGCGTGCCAGGACCCATTCTCCAGTGATGTCCCCAAGTGAGGTCCCCACGTGGGCACCAGAAGCAGGACTGGCAGCCACAAGGGTACATTCAGCAGAGCACGGTTTGGCCGTTTGCCGGAGGACTCGGTCGCTGCAGCAGTGCAGGAGGAGTTTCTCCTTTCCACGCTGGCTGAGCAGAGGCAGCAAACCCAACCTAACCCAACCCAACCCAACCCAGAAGCCTCACAGCTCCTGCTAGTCCCATTTTTAATTTTTTTAAAATATGACTCATGTGTTATTGCACAAAGAAACACCTGGAAAATGCAGGGCAAGGGTGATGCTAGCAAACAGCACACCCGTGCATGAAAAGAGTGGCCAGTGGGATGCAGGCTCCCTGCAGCAGCTCTGTAAGCATGTCCCAAGGCCACCACGCTCCCCTCCAGCCACCCAGCTCAGCATCCTCCGCAGAGGGAAGCGGGGCTTCCCAATCTCTGCTTATTCTCCTTTGCTCTCATTTTTGTGAAGTTACGGAGCACTGAGGAAGGTAACAGGTGGGAAAAGGACAACTACAGCTTGTGGAGCATACTGAAGAGCTCTGAAGCTCAGTTATCAGCAGTGTCCTGCCACACACTTTCCATCTAGCAAACTTCACGTGATGGTCACTCCTGTAGGTCTTACATGGTGCACAGGAACTGTCTGGGGATTTGACTTCTTTCCAGCCCCAGTCTGTCAGTCTGGGAAAGGCACTGAATAGCAAATTGATTGTTTTCTTCTTCACTTTCTTTGTACCCTGTTTGAGACAAATTACCATGCTGCTTTTATTTTTTAAGCAGCCTAGATCAACACAAGTCAGATTCAGCACCAGCCTGTCACACGTCACAAGCAAGCATTGCACGCATTTATTTATATATATTTTTAGGTGATTTTTACCATCAACATAGCTAGAACTGAAGCCTAAATCTTCCTAGCAAGGCTCACATCTACATCCTCTAAGACAGCAGGCACAGTCGCTGTACAGGATGCAGCAAGGCACGGGAACCCTGCAAACCACAGGGGAAAGCTCTGCAGCCTACAAAAAAGACCAGGCACATCCAGGAGGTCTGCCTATCTATGATCTTCCTCTTCAAAGCACTTTTACATCCTCCTGTGATTTTCAAACCCAGCACACACTGTTTCAGCTTTGATGCTATGCATTCTTATTATCAGCCAACCAATACCAGAATATCCTTTCTTCTCACAGTAAAATCCCTCTTTTTCCCTGGGGAGTACAGCTGGTAGGGCAGAACAGACCAGGCATTTAGCATTTAATCATAAACCTAAGTATCAGCTTGAATCATCCAGGCTTGCATGGCTGCAGAGCGCTCCCACCGGCTGCAAACACCAGCCGAGGACCATCACCATCAGGCAGCAGTCACATGGGTATTTGGTTTAGCGTCCGCAGGGGAGGAAATCATCAGCTTGCATCACAGCACAGAGTGACCAATTTGTGGTCAACCAAACTACCCCCGAGAGCCGAAAAACCAAGCGCAACACAGTAATGTTGGAAATTTGGATTCATAACAGCAGGAGGTGTTGGGACACTCGGCCTCACCAGGACTGATGGGGGCAGAAGCCATGCCAAAATCTGGATGCAAGGGCTGCAGAAATACTGGGTCAGGAGGGACTTAGAACAGCCACCCAGCCTCAAAACCCTGGCTTGGCATGTTTGTCTTCATGCTGCTCTCCAAGGCAACACCGGCACAGCTCTCTGCCAAGGAGGAAGCAGCTCCCAGCGACGAGCACCCCTCTCTCCCCACCATCCGGGCAAGGCTGCTGTGCTGCTAACAATGCCATTCCTAATGCCTTTTGGGCCAGCTCCAGCATCACTCATTCTCCTTCACCACCACCAGGAGCTGTAACCTACGCTTTTGAGAAACACCAGTCTCCCTGCTGCTACCAGGCACAACAGGGATGATGCACTGGAAGACAGAATCCAGAAAAGCACTTCCCTGTACACAATTTCCTCCTAGTCCTGTCATCAAACATGGAAAGACATTGGGTGCTGTACAATACCACCTTCCTGGATGTCTCAAATCTCTCCCTGCCCTCTCTCCTTCCTCCTGCACGTCATCTGTTGTCCAGGAAAAAGTGCATAGACACACTGTCCTGGTTTGAGCTAAATAGAACTAATTTTCTATTTAGTGATTTTACTTTTCAGCTCAGTCTCTTTTAAGTGACTGAACTTGCTGAAAACTGGCAGCATGTTTTCCCAAACAGCGCTGCTAGAAGATATGCTCAAGGTCAGTTGTCTCATCCTGGGTGCTGTGTCTGCGCCTACGGGGGGAGAAGCAGACCCAAAACTGACCAACGAGGTATTCCATCCCACATACGTCATACTCGGGATAAAACCGAGAGATCACGAGGGTCTTCGCTGTTTTGCCTTTTTGCCTTTTCCACCGTTCCTTCCAACTCGATCCTTCCGTCCGTTTCGATCCTGCAGAGGCCGAGGCCTGAGCAGAATCCTGCTCGTTCGTCTGCCGCTGATCCTGATTTGTGTGTCCTGCATCCTGCTCCCACCTGCTGCTGAGTTTGGTCTGGGACTTTTCCAGTGCCCCGCTCTGCAGAGCCTCTGGTGACGTATTCGTCACTGGGGGGAAGGGTGGGGGGAGGATTTTATATTGGTTTTGTATATATATTTGTACATATCTGTATATATTTCATTATTTTCATATTTACAATATTATTCTGTAGTATTAGTATTATTGTTTTATTAAATCTGTTAGTTTATTTTCCAACCCGTAAAGTCTCTCTCCCTTATTTTCTCGTTTCTCTTCCCTTCTGGGGAGGGGAGAGGGGTTAACAGAGAGCGTCTGTCCAGGATTTAGTGGCCGGCCCAGCCCTAAACCACAACAACACACCTGGAAATAATTTTTAGGACAGTTTTCAGCTCTTTCCAGACTAATAGAAGTTCCTTGTCCCAGCTCATGCTGTGGACATATAGGTTGTGGTTACCCAACAGTCCACATGATGAGCTGCAGTATAGCCAGCAGCAGGAGAGCAGATACCTGGCTCCAAAATTACTGCTGAAGACAGCACCCCATCAACCCACGGCCTGACACCTCTGAAAATTGTTTGGTTTTTTCCCCCTAGGTTTAACATATGCAAATCTTCCAGCTATTCCTCCTCAGTGAAGTTTCCCAAACAGAAGCTTCATCTTTCTGAGCCGCCTGCTTCCGTATTAAAAATAGAGGGGCTGAGACTGGATGCTGCATTTCAAGCAAGGTTTTATGTGACAACTGAGATTTAATTATTACCTTTGCCATTTTTCTGTGAGCTATTGAAGATCTGCCTTTCTTGTAACAGCATCCGGCTGCTGATGCACAACCAGCTTGCAATTCACTGCAGCTCCCGAATCCTTTTCTGCATACAGGCATCTGTTTTCCAAGAGCACTGTTTTGCACTTGTCTTTACTGAATCTATTTTTCTGGTCTTCAGACCACCTCTGCAGCTCATTAAGACAACTACAAGAGAAGATGCTATCACCCAGAGTATCTACAATGTCTCTGGTCGCACTTCACCTTCTGCATCCTCTACAATCTGCCATCTCATCTGCCACCGACCCTCCAAATGCCTTCCTGATCCAACAGCAAACCATTTCTTAAGTGCCCACTTAGGAGGATTTCATCAGCAGTACATTTCTCGAGTTTGTTTATCAAGCTGTCAAGACTTCCTCAAGAACTTCTCAACAGCTTCAGCACTTTTTTTTTTGTAAATTCACTAAAATACCAGAGTTGGTATAAGTTTGCCTAGTAGTTCTGCAAGCCTTCCATCCTTCAGGAGAACTTGCTGCACTGGAAGGTATCAGAGTTAAGAGATGGCAACTCGGACAACATGAGTTCTCTGGTTATTTCAGATTTTCTTTAAGGTCAGATCAAGCAGATCATCTGTTCCACATTCAGGATCAGCATCACCGCTTTTCCTCAAGTCTCACCTATGCAGCTGTCTCAGTTGCCGTTTCCCTTGGCTGAGCCAGAACTTCAGGACTGCAGGAGCTTACAAAGAAAAGCTCACACCCAAAGGGTTAAGACTTGTTTTTTCATGATCTTTAAATCATAAATATGATTTCCACTTGAAAAGGGAACACTTCATTTAACAGACAAAGTGGCTCTGAAGGGTAACGTAGGGCTTTGAAGGAAATTTAAAAAAAAAAAAGGAAGCAAGGGGAGAAAACAAAATAACACTTCCAGAAAGTTTTCCAAAGGAAATGAGTAACCACTTGTTATTAAATGATAAATCACAGTCCTCGGGAAGTGGCATTGTCTGTGGTCTATTTTTAACGAGAAACACCCCTGTCAGGGGCATGAGGGCTGAACACGGTGATGTCTGTGGACAGCGAGAGCGTTCACCGGCAACCACCATCTTGTTCCTGCCATTCCCATCACTTATCAGCAACCGAAACTGCACAAACCAGAAAGTGGCTTAGAGCAAAAGAAAAAAAACCCAGAAATGCACCGAGGACAAAAACAAGGGCTACTGTTCTCCATGGAGGGATAACAGGAGGAAACACTGGAGACCAAGTGGAGGTACCAGGTCTTGAGTGTAGTCTTAGGCTTTGCTTTTGTTCCCCACGTGTGAGGGGTGCACGTGAAGTCACTGGGAAGGAGATCCGTGCTGATCCCAACATGCCCATAGGGGTTTAGGTGACCTCCCATGTGCACTAGCATCCTCTGTGTCTCCAAGATGGGGACACATTGGGCATGCAGCCACACACAAACCCCCCGGCCTCTTTTACCTGGGGTCTGTCACCAAGACAGGGCTTTCTGGGAAAGCACCTGACGCTGCAGATCCCGGTTCCCCACACATTCAAGTAAACTCAGACCCAAAACCACACACGCATCCCCAAACTTTTCAAGCTGCACCAGGAACAAGCAGAAACCTACGACCAGCTTGCTGAAATACAACGCACCTTGACTAATTTTACTGTAAGGGTAACTGCGCTCTGGCAGGGGTTCCCCAGGGAGGTTGTGGAGTCACCATCCCTGCAGATATTCCAAAGCCATCTGACGTGGTCCTGGGCAACAGGCTGTAGGTAGGACCAAATGACCTCCAGAGGTCTCTTCCAAGTAACCATCCTGTGATTCAGTAATCGCAAAGATGTACTGCAATGCAATCCCACAAGTTCAATTAGCTTTCACTGGCCTAGTGCAAAAAAGACTGTAATTATTTGATTTTCAACTATTTCAGACATTTTTTCCATAGATGAGGTTTAAGCCTTTTTTTTTTCCTTTCCTTTTAATAGGAATGCAACCCCACAGTTTGCAGGAGATTATATGGCACACACACACATCACTCTTCCAAAACAGTGTCTGAAAGCATTGGTTTGATCTGTTTTTTTTCCTCTCCCCCATAAACCACCGCCCTGCTCGTCTCATTCATTGTGTGGCATTTTGCAACGAAGCGTAAAAACGGTATTAATCATAGCCCCGAAAACAAACTTCTTCTCTGAGGTCTGAAGTAACCATTTGGAAGGAAAACTTCCAGGAGCCAGAGGGACTGACAGGGCTGGAGACTGAAGTCCTTCTTTTCAAAGGCCAAGTGTATCTCAATATATCCCTTGGACAGCTGCCCTGAGCCGAAGTTATAATACTTTATTCTTCAGTTCAAGTAGCAAGAAGGAGATTTGGTACAAAATCAGGACAAATATCCAAAGTGAATGCGGAGGTTTAGTGGCCACATATGTCGTAAATCTAACTGGCGACTTGAGCTCTAACTGCAGCTTTGGTGAGGATGGGTGTCTGAAGCCTCAGCTGCCTCTCACCTCCAGGATGCTGCACAAACTGGGGCCAAAATGACCAGGCAAGGGCACCCCTCGCAGGCAGCACCCGAGCATCCAGGACTGAGCACTGGCACTCACCCATAGCAGGGCGTTGCTTCAGCGACACAGAGATATGCAAAGGGCATGCCAAAAAATAAAAATCACTATCATCTTTAAGCTTTCTGGCCAAACATCATTGGAGAAAATTACAGTCTACGTAAATCAAGCTCTTTGTCCACTTCCACAGATTTAGTGCTTCTTGTTGTCATGAGGAGCTTCTGTGGAAGACAGACTTGGGAAAACCCATGAGTCTCTTCTCTGCAGTAGATGCTTTAGCAGAGATTTGTCAAAAGCTTTGGAATCCCTCTGCTTCAGAGGTAAAACATCAATAATTTAAACCCCTCCTTTTAAATTAGGGAGGGCACTAAAAGAAACTATTGAAAGAGAAAAACCATCAAGCCCGTCACCGCATCCAACTCAAATACCAACATTTTCTCTCAAACCCCAAAAGTGGCTTCAACAAGCTGGGAAAAAAGGAATTTACTTTTCTCTTAACCATCCATCCCCAGCACTTGCTCCCCTGCCATTAACCTTCCAGGCAAAGCAGATGACCACGAGGATGGGTCACACTGAGCATCCTGGCACAGAAAGGCCCAGGATGCTGCAACCAGGGGCAGAGGTGGTGCGAGCAGTTGCAAAGCATCTTGCAGAGCATGCCAAATATTTTGGGTTTATTGTAATATTAGTAGCATAGGATAGGATAGGATAGTTCAGTTGGAAGGGTCCTGCAACCATTATCTACTCCAGCTGCAATTACTTTGTATTAGAAAAGCAAGGGGAGAGAGAAAGCAAGTAATCAATGATTGATCTTTTTCCTTCTTTTTAATCAACAATCCCAGACTCCTGCGTGCGGTGAAGTTCCCTGCTCATTCAAAGCACGCATGCCTCTGCCCATCTTGGCTACTGATACCGTTTCTTATCAGTACGTTTCATTCTTTCCCATTCTTGCAAGAGTTCTGCAAGGTAAAAAAAAGGATATTATCTTCATATTTAAGAGGCAAAAAAGGCTAACAGGCATAGGTCTACCTTGCTATCAAGGCTTTTACAAGAGCGGGAACAATGTGGCAACCCAAGATTTCGCATTGTCTACGCAAGCCCCACCAAGGACCCCAGCTCCTTTGTCAGCAGCCAGTGTGGGTGGAAGCTGCTGTCTTGGTATCGAGGTGGCCATTCAGGGACACATCCCCCTCTTCCACACAGATGTACATACAGATAATCAGTCCAACTTCGCAAAGAAACATGCGTAGGGCCAGGAAACATCGTCCATTTACTCCATACCATGGCTCCCCTTAGGCACCCAGCTCAACCAGTCAAGCTGAAGACTTCTGCATTGATTTGAATCCCCAGTGCCTCACTGGAAGAGTGCAACCTCATGTCCCTGCAAAGGATGCTTAAATACACTCTATTCTTCAGGAAAAAAGAAAGAGGAGAAATAGCTATTCAAAACCTACACACCAGCCAATCTGATGACCGAGTGCCATCCTCTGATAGCTTTTTTAGACACTCATGAACTTCAAATTTATTTTGTCTCCTGCTGCCAGCAGCTCCTAAACAGTGCGAGCTAAATATTTATAGAAGAGTCACTGTTTGTTTAAGTTTCAATCCATACTTGCTGAGGTCCAATATGCCCAGATCCCAAAATGACAGCTGATTACAAAAGAGACTGAAAACATGGCAGAGGGGACCCTGACGCTTACCAGACCTTTCATCTGGACACTTTCTCCAGTGGTTGTTTTGGGGCACCTTTCCCAGCTTCTTTCAAAAGAAGAGGAACTGCAGCTCCTGCCAGTCAAGGTCCACATTTCATCAGGTGCTTTGGCACAGCTCTGCTCAATGCCACAGAGCCACAGGTTTTGAGGGGCCCCAGAGCCTGCTCCTCTCCAACTCGCAGCGAGGTGGCTGGATTGCTTCTGGAAACACAATCAAAGCACCGGTGCTGCTGCACAGATGCATCAAGGCAGGGGGCAAACACCTCCAAACCCCTGCAATCAACCTGCTCTAGATGGGGCATGGGACAGTGTCACTCCATGTCAACAAGTCCTACCCTGAAGTGTCCCTTTGGTCTCTCCTGGATTCACCAGCAGCTTTTCCAATTAACCATGGCGTCCACTCCAATGGCACAACAAAGTTCTCCCACACCTCACAGAATAACTGAGGATACCCAAACTTCTTGACTAACTGGACAAACTGTAAGAAGTTGAAAAGACACTTGTATGTGCTGACACACTTCTGCTATAAGCTAGCTAAGTCCAACAAGTCATGGAACAGAGGATGACAGCACGTTCTTGCACATCGTGGTACACAGCTTTACAGGTGAGCCAAGAACAAAATTAAGACTGTGCTTCAGATGTGGTCATTTCCATTTATTCATCCAATAAAGTCAGACATGGGCCCAGTTAAGCACTCCTGGGAGTCTTCCATGTGGGATATATCTGGGGGTTCACCATCATGAAGGTGTACATGAGAGGTAAAACTATCCAGCAGCCATAGCGCTATGCCAGCACATCCCAAAGGAGCCTCTCACACTGTAGATGTTCAGTGTTCAGCTTTGCAAGCTCCCAGAGAAACAGCAGAGGCAGGGAGACACCACCCAAGCAAACGCACTGCTCAGCATCTTCCAATGACTGCCTGAGGCTGGTAATTCCCTTCATTTTTATGGTTTCACATAAAAGTTCTGGCATGAGGAACTGAGCAGAAGGTGCTTATTCACCTCAGATGGGTGAAAGGCTGGGAAATCTTTGCCCAAATCCAGCTACATCAAACCCAGCACCTGATTTGAACAGCTTCTTGGATGAGCTGAAGAACTCAAAACCCTCACCAACAGCAATTGCTGTGCCCATCTCATTGAGGTAAACCCCTTCTCAGTGCTGCAGCAAGGTGGGACCCCGCAACACTGCTCTGTCCTGGGGTTTGCTGGGGGATAACAGGGGCCATTCTCCTCTGCACAGGGTTTTCAAGGCATTTCTCCCCAGTAAAATATAAAATGTGGTGTCGAGCAAGAAGGTAACTTTTGTCATCAAGCGGATCTCAACATCAGGTCTGCAGCTGGTCTCCTCCAGCATCATCCACACCATTAAAGCCATGAGGTTGGCTTTACCAACGCTTCATGGAAGACAGACATAGGTGCAACATGAAAGAAAGCAAAATTTTACTGGGGCATGAAAGAGAGACACTTACCTCTCTTTTAATTCACCTGTTCATAAAAAAAAAGAAAAAGGAAAAAAAAAAAGAAATACAGCCCCCCTCTTTCCCCTTTTACATAAATATTGGATCTGAGAGCTTTATGCTCTTAAGAAGTTAAAAATAGGAAATAATATCAAGTCGATGTGCTGCATCTTTTATCAAAGCCTTTTATGAACATCAAAACCAGCTCCTCTGCGCTCTTTTATACTTTCCTGCTGTCACTCACAATGCATAAAAGAGGACTACAGAGATACAAAGGGTAAAGCACTTCCCAGCACTGTCACAGGGAGCTGGGGACAAAAAAAACAGCTTCTCCTCAAAGCTCTGAAATCTAAGAGCAATTTTATGATTTAATGTCACTTTTAGCACAAGAGATGAATAATAGATATTCAAAATATAATAATACTTTCCCAAGTAAACAATGCTTTGCAGTGTCAAAGCTTTTCAGCAGCACTGTCAAGCCTTTGCAGAAGGATCAACGGTGCTGTCACTGCAACACCACCGGGAAGCAAACATTGTGAGAATAAACACACTTTTTGCTGAAAAACACCGTCTCTCAAAGGTGCTGGTCTGGCCAAACTCCATCTGTGTTCTCCAGAGACACACATCCAGAGCCCCCCTATAAAAAAGGGGAGGTTTGGAGATTAACAAGATGAACCAGAAACTCTTTACACATAAACTTGACTTTGACCCTGCCATCTCTCAGAGACCTGCAATAAATCCAAACCTCCTCCCCTTCTGCAGGATGAGCAGCCTTATACTCACCTATATTCAAGAGATATGAGCATTAATTAACTTCAACATTTTAAAAAAACACATTTGAAAGGCAGTAGCTGCTAGA
>NW_010162645.1:38606-46678 GCF_000695765.1 Mesitornis unicolor | reverse complement strand
TCTTTCCCAGACTGTTTATGTACCTGGATATGGAGCAAATCCCCCATGCAAACCACAGCAAATCTGAGCGCACCATTGAGCTGTTCAGCATCTTTTCCTCAGAAGTCAAATTCCATAACTTGTGGTCACCGTTATTTTTTTCCTGCCTTGCACAGTAAGAGTTAGGAATTCCAAGGGAGGAAGTGATAAACCTATGATAAAAAATTCCAGTGAACTTTCAGCATTATCCTAAGCAAAAAAGAATTTCCTCCTTAGTCATCCACAGGCAGGGTAAGCCAGCTCCCCCATGAATTACAGAAGAACAGGGAAAAATGCTTATCTGGGAGATTATTTCTCTTCCTAGTACTTCAGTATTTAATTTTTTAAGCAGGGCAAAGGTCAAACGGAAACCACCTGATGCTGATGAACTGCACAGGGCACCAGGGCTGGGATGCATCTGTGTCTCATGCTTCAACTTGTCTATGATAACCTATATCAAAATATATAGGCTTTTTTTGATACACAGCAGTAGAGCACACACTCAGGTCCCCTTTTTGCTGCTGGAGCTTCAAGTCATTAATCTGACTTCCTGGCTTTGACTCTGCAAAGGTTACAAAGAGCAGGCACAATGCTAGTTAACTGCAAAAGCAGAGCTGATGAAACGGCAGGATCCCCAAATATTTCAGGGAAAAAAAACAGGAGCGTGGGTGCAAGATTCACTTCCAGCTCAAGAAATACCCTCAGAATAAAAAACTGCCCAAAACAGTACTTTGTGTTTCTGAACTGGGCTCCACACCACAGGACCGGAAGATTGGGCCGATGCCTTCCTTGGTGGCACGCTGGCCCCATGGCAGCCATTCCTGCCTGGCAGCTTTTGTCTGCCGCCCAAAATCAGCAACCAGACCAGCTTGGAGGTGATTAAAACTTAATTAGAAACTCTTCAGATCATGTCCTGTTCACGGCTTCGCGACGGTGCAAAGCCTGCCACCTTCACTGAGCGGCCCCTCCAAGGGCCTCTCGCAGCCTTGGGATGCCAGCCAGCTTCAGAGGCTTTACATTTTCGTGGCATGAGACAAATTTCACTGTGAGTTCCCCAGTATTAATCCACATAATGCTGCTCAGCAGATGGGGGCCCAAGAAAACAGCCTGTTGACACCTTCAGTTCTGCAGAGCCCCTCAAAGCAATGCAAGGGATTCGGGAGCCGAGCAAACACTCTCACTTTGCTGGCACTAGCCATTAATGATAGGTCCTGCGATACTCCTCTGCTTCTTTGCAACCTTGCACAGTGAGGAGGGAGATAGTTAACTATTTACTGTGCACAGTAAGTCATCAGCATCTGCAGATGCAGGCACTCCTGGGAAAAGCAAAGGTCACACATTAAGAAAGAGCTTTATTCTGAAAGTAATGAATATGATGCTTTAGTCAATAAAAAGCACCAAGCAACATCTCGAAGCGATAGAGGACTATTCAACACACACTAGTAGGATTATTCCAGACTTCTAAAAGAAAATACAATTATTTATTTGCTTGCAGAAATAGAAATAAATAGAAATACGGCCTTGTGTATCCCCAACTAGATGCCCTACAAAAGAGAGCACAAATTTTGGGCACGAATGGCACAGGCTGAGATGCCAGCAGCAAGCACCCCAAGAGAGGGACAGACCTAAGGAGCTGCAAAAGGGGGTGAAAGGTTTAGCATGACCTGAGGACTGAGATCCACAATTGATTTGCTTTGCTGTGGTTGGCTCTCGCCACTGTCAGGAGCAAAAGTCAACGTCCTCCAAACCACAGTCCTGGGGTCACCAGCAGCAGGATGAGCACAGGTCCATCAGTATCCCTTGCCCTGGGCACACTCTTCTCCAAACCCCCCAAGCAGGACGGAAAGAAAGATAGACATGAAATTTCAGCATCAGTGGCTTCAGTGCTTTTCCTGAGCAGAGGAAGAAGCAAATCCAAAGATTCAGCTGTAAATATTTTAGAAGTGGCAAATGGATTTTTGGCAGCCAAGATAATAAACCTTAACAGCACTTACTTGCATCTGCTGCCCCAACCCTTGCAAACCCAGCCTGCTGAAATGTTACGTAGGTTGCCCACAGACCGAGAGCTGAAACTAGTTCCAGCCCCAATTCCAGACAATTGGGAGTAATTTTAGAAGGAGGAAATCATCAAGAGACAGCATCTGTAGATTAAAACCTCTTCCTTTGCCAGGCTTCGATACATTCAACTCACAAAACCATCAAGAAAGTAAGCCTTCCTAAAAATGCTTCATTGTCAAATTTATTTTATAGCTTTGAGGTTTGGGTTCCCCCCCCCCCTTAAACCAATAAATACTTGCAAATCCTTTATTTGCTACCAGCTGGGGAGAGATTTGAAAACGTCTGCAAAAGTGAAATTTCAGTGCTTGTCTGTGCTGGGCACTAAAAAATTCCTTTGGGGTGAGAGTGCGAGGGGTTAGTCATGACAAGAACATCCCTGCAATGTGCCAGGGCTGCTTTTCACTGTCATCCAATCATCATGAGGTTGTGGAGTCTCCTTCTCTGGAGACATTAAAAACCCGCCTGGACACGTTCCTGTGCAACCTAGTCTAGGTGATCCTGCTCTGACAGGGGGGCTGGACTGGATGATCTTTCGAGGTCTGTTCCAACTCCTAATATTCTGTGATTCTGTGTGATCATTAATACAGACTTAGCCCATCCACGATTTTTATAATCAGTTATGTGCTTTTGAAACACACACCCAAACACATTACCCTTACAAGCAGTGAAACCAAAGCTTTTTTTGTATTTATTTTTAATTAACAACATACATCTGACCATAGACCTACCCTCGAAAGGACAGCATGACCCAACACTCTGCACCCTGACAGAAAGGCTTTGCTATTTTCCAACAAGCACTTTAAATGCTCATCTTTTAACCAGCGCCCAGGGATGCAGCTGGCAGCCGCCCAGCCCGGATGCTCGCCCCGATCAAGGGGAAAGCCCTCAAATCACACTCCCTTTGATGCTGTCCCACGCCTTTGCAGGATGAGATTGGCTCTGAACACAACCTGAGATGATTTTTCTTCCCCGTAAAAGACAGCTGTAAGTTTGCAACCAAAACACAGTTCTTCACCAAGCTCTAATCCTCAGGCCACCCCCAGATACCAGCAGGCTCTCAGGTGCCTACAAGACCTCGTGTGAGCTTCTGGTATTCTCTTTGCAAGAGGTAATGCAGAATGAAAGATTCGGGGTATATCCACCACAGCTTTTCTCCTTGCTCGGTGCCCGTGCAACGTAGAGGCCAAGCACTGCTGGGGCTGCTCTACATTACCCAGGTGGGACATGACACCAGGTAATGGGTGGGTTCTGTTTGGCCTCCAAACAGAAATCTCCAGAAGCACCAAAGTGACGGCACCACCAGAGCAGAGCAACTGATGCCCATTTTCTAGGGTGACCTTCAGCACCATTCGTACTCCAGAACTGTAGCCAACACCTCTTTGCATACTCAAGATCCATGAAAAAACCTGTGTACAAGCAGTGATTAAACTTCTGACTCCCTAAACAAAAAACACCACCTAAGAAACACCCTCACATCAAATTATAGAGATGCTCTTCCTAAAATGTTGAGCAACAAGGGCTAAGAGGAGACCAATAAACAGACTTTTCACATATGCTCTAAGTCTTCTAGAGGTCTTCAGGGCTCTCATTAGGTTTTTATTTGCCTGCAAGGAGAAAAGCCCAAGCTCCTGGTTACTTACAAAAGATAAAACTCATTCCGCCACAATGAACTGCTGACAAAGGACCTTTTCACATCTCGCAGGAACAAGTGGAGATGTGGTCTGAAATGTCTTTATCAAACAGCTGCCCATAAAGAGAAAGAAAAGGGCTTTAAATAAAAATGGTGTTTGCTTTAATTGTAGATACACTGGCTCACACTGCCAGTGATCTTAGGTGCCTCAGAAGTTGTTGGGAGCTAGTTAATAAAACACCAGGAATTTCAGTGATGGGAAAGCTGTGTTCTGTATTATTGAGAGAGAAATATGGGCAGAACAACTTTCCTGATCAACCCACACAGTGGGGCTTGCCCACTCATGAAAGTTAACTCAGGTCAAGGAAGGAAAATTCTTCTCTTTGAATGAAGGGCTCAGACCCAAGCCAAAGACACAGTCAAATCCTAGATTTTCAGTGTCTTAATTCAGTGCACAGGATCAGGGGGCTCTGACCAAAGCCCTCACCAGGGCTGCTCTGTGGTGGTACTGAACATTCTGCACCATCGGGCCGTGCCTCCCCTCTGGCTCCCCTAGCAGAAGACCCACCAGGGCCAGGAGGGATCTCAGTGGGAAACTCTGGCCAGGGGCAGTGCTGCAAGTGCAAACCAGCATTTCACAGCAGACCTAAACCAGAGGGGAGTTTGGCTTGGTGAGCCCAGGTGAACCTCAGCAGAGTTATTTGGGTTTAGTAAATTGTTTCTCTGTGCTGAAGAACAAAACCCTAGGGGAGAAAACCTTAATATCACTATACATATTATCACCTTTCACGTGTGGTCCCAAGCAAACAAATAAAATTATTTGGTGACTTCACCAGCGGTGCAGACAGAGTCACTAGAGGAGTGAGTTGCAGAATACAGATTTTATAAGTGCCAGTAAATCCAGTAAAACCAGGAGATTGCCTTTTTGCTCTCTCTTGGCCACCAGAGAAAGCCTTCAGACGAAGTGGCATTGCATCATGCAGAAGAAATACAATCATTTTTCAGTATATTTTTTATGTCATTTGAGGCGGACTGCAACATGCCAAGCGAGCAAAGCAGGAGCACAGTTTAGCAGGGAAAAGTCAAATGCTGAACGTCCCGGTCCCAGGGGACACCTCTGCAGCAGAGCACAAAGCCCATGCAAGCAGCACTGGGGATCTCCATCCCCCCCGAGGAGTGGGATCTTCTGGATGCTCCTGGGCCAAGCCTCCAGATCCCCCTCCTGGAGAAGGTCCCATCTCAGCATGCACAGGGGCTCACATTGCATGGGGGTTGACCACCAACCATGACCACCACCAAATCCCACCAACCTGGCATGATGCTGCTTTCTACCCACCAAATCCTCATAGTTAAAGCAAAGAAACTTTTTATCCTCAATCTTTGTCTACCATCTCTATTTGGCCTATGGGTCACAGCCAGATTCAAGAGTGAGGCGACCAATTTTGGTTCCTCCCCCACAGCACACGCTCTAACCCCCCATTTCCTTCCTTTAATCTGATGTGAAATTGTGCTTACAAGGCAAGAAGATGAAACTTTTAACTCTGATGGGAATGCAGAATAAATGTACAGCAAAGCATTTTCGGCCCTTTCCCTTCAGCACCTCCTCTATGTATAGTAAAAATAAATAAGTTAAAGTAGATTCAAAAAGCTAACTTTTTCTCTGCCCTTTGGAAGGAGCAATCTGTTCAGCTGCACACACGAGCAGATTCAACCCAAATCAGCCCAACTGTCAAAACGGGCGATTTTCACAGCAAACTGATACCCACAGAGACCAACACAACAATCCAGTTCTGGTATTAAAGAAAAGGAGAAAAAAAAGCTTCTTGTCACCTTCAGAAAAACATCTAACTCACTGTAGAAGACTACCAAAAATGTAAATTTGGTCGTTATCACTACAGCTATTGAGTTTTCAGTGTCTACATTAAACAGGAATAGTTTTAATTTTAAAAGGTAAAGCCATCTTCTTTTTTATGGGATAAATAATCCTCAGAATTATGTCCTTCAGCAGAAATATTGTTAAATTAAGAAGAGCAAAAATGGATTAAACACTCATGTCAACTTCTTTGAAACCACATGATGAAGCCCAATAAGCAGATCCACACATGGCTGGTGCCAGCTGCAGGTTACTAACACAGCAGGCAGCTACCCAAAGGTCCAGGGTGATCCAGGAGGAAGAATGAGGAGCAGCAGGTATGAGCATCTCCATTCACTTCCTCAGATGTGATGCTCAGGTTAGGCATCAACACCTTCAGGAAAAGCTGATCCCACCGCTCCACGCAAACATCTCAAATTGGGTCTGTGTCCTAACAAGGAAAAATCACCTTTGAAGCATGGCATGAAGGACTTTGGAAACTCTCAGCTTAGCAGAAGCTAGTAAGAAAACAAAAGTAATTCCTAAAGATCAGGACAGCAAACTGGCTAGTGAAAGAGGAAACCGTCTACATACCTGATGGTCATGAGCGCTGCTGCACTGGAAAAGCTCTGGGAGAAGAAAAAAATAGCCTTCTGCTGGGTAAACCAATGGCTCCATCTTGAAAAATGCAGTAGGAGGTATTCCAGTAAGTGATCTGTTTGCTGTAATCCTTAAGGCAGAGAGGCTTCCTTCCCAAATGACACAGAGCGACCCAGGAAAAAACAGGGTTAAAAGATATCAGGAACTTCCAGATGCTTTTATATGCAGTGATGTTCTCCAGCGGGTTTTGGGGGTCCACAAATCCCATGTCCTAAAAATCCTTGGGAGCTACTGAAAGGACCATGCTGCCAGGCTCCTCCAAACATTACTCCGAACTGGTGGGAAGTGTGGGGCCGGGACCTTCAGAGAGAGGAAAGGGAGAGGCTGTTACATGACAGCTCTTACCATGTTAGACAAGGCTTATTCTCATGTAAACCTATATTTTTTGATTTATTTTTGCACAGTAGGAAGTACTTTTTTCTTTTTCTTTCCAATTTGCGTGGTTTATTTAAGTGAATGTCAAACTAAGAATAGGCACACCATGGGGCCACCACCTCCAGCTGCCTCACAGGTGCCAGGTGATGTGAGACAAGGAGGAAAACAAGTCAGCAATTGAAAAAAAAGCTCCTACCTAAACAACAGGTCTTTCCAAAACCCTCCTTTTTTTTTTTGTCAGAGGAACAGAGACAGTTTTTCTCCCCTCTCCTTTTTCCTCACCGCTTCTAAACCTAATGAGGTGTTTTCTTCACCAGAAAAGAGAAGGACAGAAAAGGCTGTGAGGTGGCAGGCCGCAGGACGACCAACCCTCCTCGAGTTTATGATATATGGAAGAAGGGGTAGGCATCTCAGGAGGAGTACAGGGCTACCATGAGGCTGTGCAGGGAGAAAATTAGAAGGGCCAAAGCGCAGCTGGAACTTAATCTAGCTAGTGCTGTTAAAGACAATAAAAAGGGTTTCTATAAATAAATTAGCGACAAAAGGAGAACTAAGGAGAGTCTCCCCCCTCTAGTAGATGTGGGGGGAAGCATAGTGACTGGGGATGAGGAAAAGGCTGAGGTACTTAATGCCTTCTTTGCCTCAGTCTTTAGTAGGTAAGCCAGCAGTACTCTCAGTACCCAGTCCCCTGAGCAGGAAGACAGGGATGGAGAGCACAGTGAAGCCCCCATAATCCATAAAGAGGTGGTTAGTGACCTGCTACACCACTTAGACACAGACAAGTCTATGGGGCCAGATGGGATCCACCCCAGGGTCCTGAGGGAGCTGGCAGAAGTGCTCACCAAGACACGGCTGACTGGGGAGGTCCCAGTCGACTGGAGGTTTGCAAACGTGACGCCCATCTACAAGAAGGGCGGAAAGGAAGACCCAGGGAACTACAGACCTCTCAGTCTGACCTCGGTGGCAGGGAAGGTGATGGAACAAATCATCCTGAGTGCCATCACACAGCACATGCAGGACAACCAAGCGATCAGGCCCAGTCAGCATGGGTTCAGGAAGGCCAGGTCCTGCTTGACCAATCTTATTTCCTTTTATGACGAGGTGACCTGCTTGTTGGACAAGGGGAAGGCTGTGGACGTTGTCTACCTGGACTTTAGTAAGACACTGACACCGTCTCCCACACTATCCTCCTGGAGAAGCTGGCTGGGCATGGCTTGGACAGGCATACGCTTTGCTGGCTCAAAAACTGGCTGGATGGCCGAGCACAGAGTTGTGGTGAATGGAGCTAAATCCAGTTGGTGACCAGTTGGCCCCCAGTCCCCAGGGCTCAGTTTTGGGGCCAGTCCTGTTTAACATCTTTATCAATGGTCTGGATGAGAGGACTGAGCGCTCCCTCAGTAAATTCAGCAAGGCCAAGTGCCGGGTCCTGCACTTCGGTTGCAATAACCCCATGCAGCACTACAGGCTTGGGGATGAGTG
>NW_010162645.1:11123-37964 GCF_000695765.1 Mesitornis unicolor | reverse complement strand
CTTGGACTGGATGATCTTTCAAGGTCCCTTCCAACTCCTAATATTCTCTGACTCTGTGATTCTGTGATTCCTCATTTCAGAGAAACACATCCACCCATGCCTTGCAGCATTACACCAGAAGGAGCCTGCACCGAGGTCTGGCCCAATCCATCACAGAATGGTTTGGGTTGGACGGGAGCTTAAAGCTCATCCAGCCCAATCCCCTGCCATGGGCAGGAACACCTCCCACCAGACCAGGTTGCCCAAAGCCCTGTTCAACCTGGCCTTGAACACTTCCAGGGAGGGGACATCCACAGCTTCCCTGGGCAACCTGTGCCAGTGTCTCACCACTCTCACAGTGAAGAATGTCTTCCTAATATCTAGTCTAAATCTATCCTCCTCCAGTTTAAAATCTTTACCCCTCGTTCTATCACTACCTGCCCTTGTAAAAAGCCCTTCCCCAGCTTTCCTGTAGGACCCCTTCAGGAACTGGAAGGCCGCAATAAGGTCCCTCCAGCGCCTTCTCTTCTCCAGGCTGAACAGCCACAACTCTCTCAGCCTGTCTTCATAGGGGAGGTGTTCCAACCCCTGATCATCTTCATGGCCCTCCTCTGGACCTGCTCCAACAGCTCGATGTCCTTACCCTCAGCACCTCAGAAACACACAGCTCTTGAAAACACCAACTCTCTTTGACCTCCCACCAGGCAGAGCCACGCTCCCCATCTGCACATTCAAAGAAAATAAACACGTTCCAGCAAAGAGGCTCAAAATACCCAGGGAATTAGTCATAAAGATTCTAGTATTTGATGTATATAATAAAGCCATCATAATCTGGGGTTTTTTTGGTTGTGTGTTTTGGGTTTTTTTTTAATCTGATCTTACTAATTATGCTGGGAATAGAGTTGCTGGGATTTCAGTTCGTTATTTTAAGATATGAAAACTGTGGCACAAACACAGGCGATTGCCAGGCCCGGAAATAACGCCTAGCAAGCACTGAAAGGAAACTCAACTCTTTGCCCAACATTGCTTTCTAGTTCATCTGTAACAAAAACAGCAGAGAACAGCTGAGAGCCAAAAGCGGGTTGCTTTTTTTCGCTTTGTTTTAGCTCAGGCAGCACAGGAAGGTGATATCATTGTGTAATGTAACCAAGCAAAGAGTAATGAAAGTGCAAGCAAATGGATCAAATAGCAGAGGGTTAAATAAAAGGTGCGATAATCATTTGTTTCACTAATTGTGTCAATAAAGCCCTATCTCTCCTCAAACAGCGGAAACGTCATCAGATATAAAAAAAATCAAGTGAATAATTAAACGTACAAAACCTCATCATTTTTCCTCCAGATGATCTCTTTAAAGGGTTGATAAGGAGAATCACATGTTTATTTTAAATAAAATTCCACTGACTTTGATCATGTTTAAATCACCTCGAGTACAAAACCTGCTTTGAATCAAGACTTCTTCCTCCCTAGAGAAAACAACAATAATTGCCTTCCTGCAGCAAAGATGCAGCCTTACCGCAACCCAAGCTAACCTGGGTGGCGATGCCACCCATGGGACTGGACAACGCTGTCACCCATGAAAATGTGGTGTCTTTGCAATGTGTTTGGGTCATGAGCTGCAGAACCCAGCACAAGGCGAGTGGCAGTCTGCAGACAGGCGTGCAGATGGAGTTGCGATTCATGTATGCTAATTCATAGAAAAATAAATCTGAATTGCCTTTCCCTTGCTCCTAGATGTTTTTTCCAGAGATGGGGAGCGTTAGGAAATGAAATATTCCCTAAACTCCCCCCAGCTAAATGAACCAAAGCTGGAGAAGGTCTGACCCAAGCCCCTGAGCTGATGAAAACATTTTGGGAAAGGACTCAAATCCCCCAAAATAAATCCCCCAAAATAAATCCCATCCCACCAATTACACAGCGAACCTCAGTCACCTTGATGACTATATGACACTCACAATGCCTCTAAAACCTGTTTCGCTACTGCAGGAACACCTGCCTAAAATCCCTGAGCTAACGGTTTTCTCTATAAACCAATTACCTGTAAAATATGAGCATGCAAAGAGATAAATCTCTGTTGCCAGAGAAATGAGACTTGCCCTATAGACCCAGCTCCTTGTTGTGCTGTGCTCAGAGCAGCAGCAGGGCTTTTTGTCCCAGCTCCATCATGGATGTGTCAATATGTACTTTGCACCCTTCTCCTGGGAGATGGGCCCAACAGTCCTCACTGTCCAATGAGCAAAAACGTCATTTTCTTGTTTTCTTCCTTTTATTTCTCTCCTCACCTCGCGTACACCACACTACTCACATCACTCCCACCATCTACCTTTAAGCTCAGCTGGATGGCAGCAGGACCCAAGGGCTATGGAAGAGCTCAGTGAGCAGCATCTTGCACACATTGCGTTTTTGCATAAACATATGGACTTTTCTAGGCAGTTTATATGTGTTGGTACAACTGATAAACCAATGACAGATGATTAATATTAATTTTAAGCATCTTCCTTCATGTTATGGAGGATCCTCATCCTCTTCCATCCCTTGATGTAAGGAGCAGATACTATTTCAATGCTTCCCAGTTTGGGATGCAGATGAAGTTCAAACTCTTGGGCCCAGAAGAGATGCCTGAAAAGTCAACTTTCTAGTTCCTTGGGCTCTGCCCTTAAAATGCACCAGGTTGTTAAGGCTAAGCACTCTGTCTGCTCTGAAGATACTACCTCCATCTCCAGCTCACTGCACTCCAGGCTCTCGGCAGCCTTCTGCTTCCCCCTCAAACTGGAGGGTCTTCCTTGAGGACTGCCTATGAGTATTGCCTAACACCAACTGTTTAGGTCTCGACCTAAATAACTTACTGAAGATCATGTGGTAGGCTGGCAGCAAAGCCCTGCAGAACATCTAGATTTTGCAAGTCATGGGCCAGCACTCGAAAAACACATCCATCCTCCCCATCCCTTGATGAAGAATAACTCCATTACTTGTACACAACAAGGGTTCAATCACCCACATACAGAAACACGATGCACTGAGCGCACGTCCAGGTCCAAGCAAATAAGGCATCAGCCTCAATGTGGTGAGCAACGCTGAGCTCACGGCTCCTCTCCAAAGGCAGCAAGAACAAGTCAACATGAGCTGAAGGAAACCAGCAGCAAGCAAAGTGTGCCCCTCTATGGAGAGCCCCCAGATGATTAATAGCCACGTGAAAAAAAGTTGGAGAGACTCATTGCTAATTAGTGAAGAAATACAAGGGGAAAGAGAGAGGAATAAGGAGTTTCACCTGTTAAAATTTGACCATTAAAGAGTCTCAAGTGCAACGGCTCATTTTAAAAAACAAAGGGTGTTTTCTGTGCCTGTGTTTTTTTGTTTTAAGGAAAGGACTGTTTTTCCAATTCATTACAACCCAGCCATGTGAGTTAAGTGCAGTAAGGGACTTGTGAAACCTCACAATCCGCTGTAGTAAGCTCCAGCAGTGTCTATTATGGGCGAAAATGCAATGGGAGGCGCTCGCCCCTGCCGCTCCATCCACCAGCACACCCTCAGCTCGCCAACATCAAACTCCCCTCCTAAACATAGGGTGAACTGCCCAAAATGGGTTTGTTACATCCCCCTGCAGAAGAACTTTTCCAGGTGCAGAGACCACTTATCAAAGTAAACACTACCCAGCAGAGGAAGAAGAAAAATACAAAATGTTATGACTTCATAAACAAGTTCATGCTTCCTCACTGATACAAAACACAAGTCCTAATGTCCTGAAAAACCCTGACTTTGTCACTGTCATTGCTATGTCAGGTTCAGTCTACGGCTCTTTTAAAATTACACCAGTAACAGTTTCTTCTACTATGTGCCTATCATATTTGCGTCCTTATAATAATCAACAGAATCATAAAACAAAAATATTTCAAATATTCTTTTTCCACCCTTAAAGAAAAAAAAGTAAATGCTGCTGCTCCTTTACCTCTTCACTCAGCAACACCAAATTCTTGGAGTTACCTTAATGCTTTTGAGGGCTTCACAAGCTTGATCAACAGCCACAACCCAGGTAGTCTCTAGACCAAGGGCTTTTACTCCTAGAACAGAAAAAGCAACTAAAGCTGGTTACATGATTGGTGAGGGGAGGGCACTTCATAGATGCTCCACCAGCCTGTGGCCAGGTGAAGACACATGCACATCCAATTAGCAGTGCAAATCAGGAGGAGACCATTGCAGTCTGCTCATTATCCCCCAAGAGACAGTAAACTTCCCTCTGCACATCAACCTGAGATGTCCTCTGTAATACAATCCACTCTTTGTATTATGGAGTATTTTAGGAAAACAAGATGGAGACAAGAACCATTTATCATGTCCCACCCTACCATTTTTAATCTTAAAAATCAGTTCCTTCCTGTGAACTCCAACTGAAAGATGTCTGAAGGAGAAAGACAAGCACAGACGGATGGCCCAGTAGATTGGGAACTCCAACCTATGCTTTGCCCAAAGACCATTCATTTGATAACACAAAGTGCAACAGAAAAATGCTTCCAAGAACTACTGATTCTTGTAATGGTTTCACAAGAAAATGCACTTTTTAAAATGTAAGCCTAGATATTCCATTGAAAGTATCATCACAGAAACCCTTCTCCTTCGCATCCATCCAGGGCTCTTCACTCACTCTTGGTAACGATCTGCCAACCAACCTGAACCATCACACAAGAGACAAAGGGACCATATTTTACAGACCAAGTTCTCACTCAAAATGCAGGTCATTAACTATGCTATTTTGTCTTCACAAAATTATTCCAAATGAGGATTGCAAACTGGGAGACTGTTATTTAAAACACTGCTGAGATGCCTTACAATGAAACCTGTTCTTTTCACACTGAAGAGTTTTGAAGACAAAAAGCAAAATTTTAAGTAGATGTACCACAGTCTCACATTTTAAGCACCTAATGTCACCTTGGACCATTTTCAAAGTAAAATTTAATAAACTTCTGCTCCATCCACACCAGCTGACAGTCATACTAAGTGAAAACACTTTAAAACATTCCCTGATAGGGAGAGAGGGGAGACACTCTCCTAATAAATGGAAGATTGTTGAACAGAAAACACCAAAGGAACAAACTGTAAGCTAAATATTAATAAGCCCTTTTATAGTATTCAAGACATGAATGTTCCTCAAACTAGTAGGTGATAGTACCAAGAAAAACCATCTTATTTCATGCTATTGAAATCACCCCTTAGACCATTCTGTACATTCGTCTCCTTGCAAAAAAATGCCTTACAATGAATTAAAGAGTGTCACTCTCTAGAGGTACAGAGTTACCTCACCTGGAAACCTGGAAAAATTGAAAACCACAAAACACCCAAGCCTATCAAGAATAACCATCTCAGCCCTGAACCACTTCCAGCACACATGACTGCTACAATCCCTCTGAGATGCAATCAGGCTCCTTGGGTAGGAAGAACACCCGTCTGACCGCTCAGTGATGCTCCAAGAGCATGGGTCATGCAATACCAAGCTGACTCATTAAAAGCTTGGCCTTTGTTAAAATATTTTCAAGAATATCTGTGTAAAACCCCAGCACAAACTGCCCCCTTCTTCCAATTAGTAACTGTAGCCAGGTGCAGGTGAGACCAAGGGAGCTGTAACTCCCTCGGTTCTTCCTGCAGTTGCCTGGTCCCAACTGCCAGCAGCACAGGGCACTTCACGCTGGGGTACGCCGGGGTACACTGAAGTACCCATTGCTGATCTCAGTTCCCAGACTCTGCTGGGATGGGTTTGTGCAAGAGAATCAGACTTGCAGATGGGATGCAGACGGATGTAAAGCAAGGGACAGTACTTCACTGCTCTCCCAGGACTGTGGATACTGGCTTCAAAGCTATTTTACAGAAATGCTGACCCCCAGGCTAAGCTTGCAGATATAAGCTGTGCCTCTTCACATACAGGAGGAAACGGATTTTTGTTTTACCTGTTTCCTTTCTTTTTTAAAATAGTCTCACATTTAAATCAATAATCTCCACCCATCAACTTCAACTACTAAAAGGAAAGTAAAGATCTGTGCATCAAAGTGAAAGGCAGGACCCTTCCTGATAGTTTTGTTAAGTGATCCAGATCAATCAGCCTCAATCAGTCCTGGGAGAACCAATGTCACCACCCCAACATGGTACCCTCCAACCCCATGGTACCTGGCCAGGCTGTAAGAGCTCTCTCTTCAGCAGAGGATATTTCACACTTTTTGGGGGCTCTCCTACCCCTCCACATTGGCCAGGAAGTAGGTACATATGGGTCACCATCCTTCCAGAACCAAAGCCACACTGGTCCAAGCTACATCTAATGTTCTCTGCTTTACCTGGGCCTTGAGAAACAGAGACTCCATGACTTCTGAAAAGCCCTCGGTGACTCCACTGTTGCTCTAGCATGCAGAATGCAACCACCATCCACAACAAGGACCCAGATGGAAGATTAGGAATGATAAAGAGTTCAGCCCCACAGAAAAGCCATTTTTGCATTAGAGGAAAGCCCTCCCAACCAGTTGACTTCTCCTCTTCCAAAAGAAACAAAAGGCACTTCGTATATCTGGTGGGGATGGAGCCACTTTGGAGTTTCACGTATGCCCAGCGAAGCGAGTACACAAACCTTGCGGTGATTGCAGCCCCATGCACCAGAGAGGAGAAGCTCCAGATTGGGAGCCACATTGCTTTAAAATTCTTTAATTTTTTTAATTCCTTACAAAACAGACTATTGGTATTTGCCCATTTGCAGGAAACTGGTGCTTATCCAGGTTTCCAGTGAGCACCATTTCACCTCCCATGCTGGTGGCAGGCTCAAGCAAGAGCCCTTTTCTTTACTCAGGTTCCATATGCAGGCACATGGCAGCAAAGAAACCATTAGCTCTTCCACCAGCCCATGTCTAGCCCCTAAGAGCGGCAAGAGCTCTCAGAGGTACGAGATGGAGTTCCTCCTCCATCTCCAGAGCTGCTCAGCTGCATCCCTGCATAGGATGAGAGGAAATGGCCTCAAGTTGTGCTAGGGGAGGGTTAGATTGGCTATTAGGAAAAATTTCTTTACTGAAAGAGTGGTCAAGCACTGGAAGAGGCTGCCCAGGGAGGTAGTGGAGTCACCATCCCTGGAGGTGTTCAAAAAACGTGTAGATGTGGCAACTTCAGGACATGGTTTAGTGGGCATGGTGGTGGTAGGCTGACGGTTGGACTTGATGATCTTAGAGGTCTTGTCTAACTTTAATGATTCCATGAGTCTATGATTCAATGATTCCAGCCTGCAGCCCAGTGCTGGGCTCCCTTGCTGGGCATCACTGCAGGATTCCCAGGAAATTGGGAAACTTCCCTGCAAATCCACTTCTTGCCTTGGCCAAAATGAGCTGTGGCTTCCAGCGCCTGACTTGGTCACTGTGAACCATCCCAGCTTCCCAGAGCATGGCTCAGTCTGGACACCGCAGTCACTTTTTGCTACTTTTAATTTATGACTTTTAGTCTACAGCATTAGTTACCAGCTTACAATAAAAGGAAAAAACATTACTAAACCAGCTACAAAAATAATCCTCCTGCTCCTCACATTTTCAGTTCTTTATCTTAGACCTATTCTTTAAGCCTTCGGGATCAAGGCTGTCACCATGAATGCTAAAAACATGCTTTATAGTCAAAAAAATGCTGAAATTCTCAGAAGACTACACCACTCCAAGAGCAAAGGAGCTGTCCTAAAATTATAAAAGTGGCTAAGAGAGAGATTAATTATATGCTATTAAAAAAAACCCGTAAGATATCAGCTCCTTTTCAAAGATAAAATCAACCAACTCAAGGCATCTCCTTCACAGTTGTTTGCTTTCACCAACACTGCTAAAATTCCTCTATTAAACTGGATTTGCAATTCTTCCTGTTTACCATCCATACTGCCACTGCTTCAACTCCAAGAAGACAGAGACGTGCCAGCCGCCAGAGTTGGGATGATGGAGTTGGTCGTCTGAAGGCACCAGTGGTACAAAGACTCAGCAGAAGACCCCAGTGCTTGCAAAGTTTGATCACTACGGCACTGGACCAAGACAACTCCAGCCCCACAAACACCAAATTGATTTGCTGGTCCAAAAAGGACAAAAGGGGACATTTCTGAGCCCACTGATCCTCTCTGTGCTCCTCTGGACCAGCTCAACTCATCAACCCAAAGGAAATCACACACTGCTCTTGCTGTGAGAGTTTTTGGGGGATAAAGCAAACCAGCCCAAAGCCAGTTGAGAAGCAGCAAGGGGAAAAAGGGCCAAGAAGGAAAAAGCCATTTTTTAATGTGTATGAATCACCCCTTGCACGGCTGACATGTTTCAAGCTTAATATTTGGCTGCTTTCACAGCTGAATTCTCGGTGGCTGCCTCCTCTGCCGAGAGCCGGCCGGGAGCCCAGTGGTAATGACTTTCCCTATGCACTGTCACACTTGGCTTGAGGTACGAGCATCCCTGTGGAGCCCAGGAGAAGCCCCACGTGCTCTGGGGCTGGCACACGGCTCTGCAAAGGCAACTGAGGTGAAGATTTCAAAACATCTCTGGGAATAGCAGCCCAGAGACATTTTGGCAGATTAGGCTCTGTCTTCCTGTTACTTTTTATAAAACTCCCACTTATTAAGGGCACATGTTCAATATTCCGTAAATAATAACAGAGTGTTTTGCCATTAAACCGAAGCCCATGGAATAATTTGACTCATTTCAGCTGGCAAATTCAAATAAATGCCTGCCCGCTGTTACAGACAGCTTTAATGTGCAGCTCAGCAAAGTCAACGGGCACCAGCTCAGGACCTTCTTGAGGTGAAAGAAAATACTATTATTAGGAAAGATTTCATAACAGCGTAGGATTAGCCTTCATCCAAACATAGATGTTGCACTGGTGTAACTAAATCCAGCATGGAAAAGTTTTATTTATTGCATCATACAGTTACATTATGAAGTTACAGTCCAGGACTTATTTTTCTGCTGATATCCAAGAGCAAATCCTTTTTCTGCTGATTCTCATCAAGGACTGGGCTCCATCTTTACCAGCCCCGTCACATGCATTTGTGAAACAATGTTTTGCCCACTGTCTTGTACCTGCAGAGCACTCCCTACCATGCACCACAGTTTTAATACTCCTCACCATAACCAAGTCACTCCTACCAAGTTTCCATTCCCATCACGCTGCTTTCTCCGACATCGCCTCCATCATTTGACAAAATCATTGCAGCCACATAAAAAGAAAAAAACAAAAACACAAAAAAATAAGACCCCTGCAAACACATCTGGCTCCTGTGTAACCCTCTCTGTATTTGCCAAATAAATATAAAGCCTGCAGGGAACAAGCTCTTAGCTCCTCACTCCCAGAGCTGCCTCCCACCAACCCTGCATCACTTGCTCCAGCTCAGCTGGACAGATGGATGGATGGATGGATGACCCCCGCCAGTTGAGATCCTCATCATTTTGATGCCTGAATGTGCACACAAAACTAGCTATACTCCCTGCAACCCAAAGAGGAGATTTTTAAAAACATTTATTCCAAGACTGACGATGTATTGCACCTCTTCTCACTCATTTATCGCTACTAGTATTTTTATTTTAGTCATGTTCAGGTTCTTAAATACTGATGACCAGGTTTTCTGAAGAGTTTGCACGCTGTGAGAAAAATAAGGGAAAAACAAGGGAAAAAGGGATTATTTTATCACTACATTAGCATCTAAGGCATCAAAGGAATTCCTAGCTGCATACCACTGGCTGCATGTGAATGCAGTTAGTGCAGTGAGACTCAGCAGACCCTACAGTCCAAAAGGCCCCTTTTCTTTTGCAGGGATGATGCTGCCACACGGTGCAGGGTTCACTCTGCCCACACATCCCATGGTTAGGCATTACTGCCCTCTGCTCTTTGCCATGGCCCTGTTATTGGAAGCACTGCCTCTGCTGCTGTGCCAAGAGAGTGAAGCAGGTGAGTGCTCTTTGATTTACTCCAGGGGAAAAAAAAAAAAGAAATGAAAAAAGAAAAGGTAGGGTTGGATGAAGTTGTTTAAACATCAATCTGATGTGGAGGAGCCTGTACAACTGCTCCTGCAGCACTGACCATCCACTGTTTCCACGGCTTCCCTGCCCCAAGCTCAGCCAAAACCTGCACACAGGCTTCTTCTAGAGGGGACAAAGGCACATCAGCATGTCTACCAAACCTATGGGATCTACCGCAACTGTGTGTAAAGTCAGGGATGTCTCTTACCTACTGTGCAAACACATTAACAGCAAAAGCAGGTATCTACATCACCATCCACCTGAGTTGCACCAGATGCAAAGCTGCTGCCCCTGCTCTAAGCGTGGCTCCCCTCCTTCCCAAGAGCTGCTCAGGAAGATGATCAGCCTTTTTTATAAATCTGACTTACCCCCACCAGCAGAAAACAGGCCCACTTCAGACTCTCCATTTACTTCAGTGCAGTCATGATTTCTCTCTCATGGCCATGACCTGCTCCATGGACAGGGTAGGGGAACAGAAGATGTGTCTTCATTTAGATGACCCATCCTTTATCATATGGAGAGAGATTATTGCAGACAGATCCTATCTTTCCTTAGGTGAAGCAATGGTAACCCCAAAAGTGAAGCAATGGTAGCCTCAAGCCATAAGCCCTCAATCCAGCCTGCAGGGTTTCAGGGGCTACCTGGCTAAAATATCTGAAATAACTTCCTTCTGAAGACTGTTCATCAAAACACCCCTTTTGCTAATCTCCTAATCTCTAATCTCTTTCCTAGGCTGCACTCATTCCTCTTGGGGACAATGCTGGAGCAGAAGTTAGTGGCCTTCCCCCATTTACTTAAGACAGCAAATACAAAGCAGATACACACAGTACATAATCAGACTCTGGGATATATTTGGTGAAGGAAGCTCTCAAAGTTAAAGAAAAGAAGGAAGGAGGGTGCACTTAAACATATAAAGAAAACCATAATAACTGGCATAGTAACAAATGAACTTCATGATTAAGGGCTAAAAACAAGCAAAACATCAATTAAAATTATTATAGGAAATTAAACTTAATCAGGTTTTTCTCAAGAAGATGATGCTCCTGCCCTCCCCGACCCATCTGATGCTGCTTATTTGGGAGCCGGGCTATCAGATCAGACACGTTTGTGGCTGATGCAACCCCCAGCAAATCCAATGCTGCACACGTGGTCCCAGCGCTGTCCCGTGATCCCGGACCCACTGGGAGGTAGATGGCAGCTGCGGTGTGATGCAGCAAGGCTATAAAAAGCTGAGGATGCAGCCGGGAAAGCAGTGGCTGACCCACGCCAGCAGCGTGCCGGCATCACCTTTCACCTACATCTGCCGAGCCGCTTTCCCAATAAAAGATTATCTTGGAAAAACAAGCCCCGCCACGGCTGCCTGCTCCAGCGGGTCCCAGGATATGTTATGTCCTCGTAGGACACAGTGAGCTAAGGGTGGAGAGGAGGGGACGCCATGCCCAAAGCTGTCCCCAGAGCCCGGGGGATCAGAACAGGCTGTCCTGGGAAAAGGGAGCCTGTTCCCATCCCTGCAGCTCCTGCCAGGGCTCAGCCCCCACCCATCCGTCCACAGAGCCTGCAAGTGAAAGCCCCAGCAGCTTCACAGAGATCAATACTCCCTTCCCAAAAAGGGATACCAAGGAATGGTGCGATAAGAACAGCACCAGCATCTCAAAATGCCCCAATGGCTTTTCCAGCTCCAACCTGGCAGCAAAGCACAACAGACTCGGGACCTGAGAGCAGCAACAGAGGTCTGGGACATTCACAGAGGTAAAAATGATCAGAAATGCATCAGCCCCTGAAGAAGGTGCCAGAAGGTACTATCAAGGGAATGTTTAGATCAAAATCTGAGGTTGTACCATGAAAATACTCTCACTGTCCCCATGCTGAACCAGGCTGTTCACACCTGGTCATAACTCAGCTTTGATCCCCTCCTCATCCTCCCCAGGTCCCAGCTGGCTCTGGTTGATGGGCTCACTTTAGCTCTGCCACTCGGCATGATGGACTTCTGAGCTACCAAAGGTGCTGGAGCCAGCCAGTGAGATGTCAGAAAACCCAAGAAGAACTTATGTTAGCTGCTTATTTGCTACATTTTTGGTCTACCTGGGTTCACATTGATGGCAATTTCTAATCTATCTATTTATTTTCATAGCTACCTTTTTAAAGTCCTTCTTTACCTCTTACAAGTCATCCACACACTGTGACTATATACACATCATCATACGATAAAAAGTTACCACAGTCTTGATTATACAAAGAGCACCAAAACTAGTTGTTGTTCTTTTCCTGATGGGTAAAATGGTATATCAAAGGAAAAGGCCCTCACACAATACAGCAACAGGGGCGTGAATGTAAGACTGGCAGAAGTCAGGACTTCCTAGGAACATACTTTCAGGAAGAGAGTGGAAAGGTTCTGGTAGATTATTACCATTTTTTTCCTATCTCAAAAGCAGCAGGGACTAACAAAGCTGATAAAAATGACCTGGAAACCTATACTGGAGTGCCTTGGCCTTGATTTTGATCTTGAAATAACCTGGCCCAAGCTCAGGAATCGTTCTTAATGTTTATTTTTAGAATGCATTACCTTCAAACCTCCAAACCTGTCCTTTAAATAGTTTGACACATTAGATACCTTTTCCATGTTTTTCCATGAAGTTGAAAACACAATCTGTGAAGTTACATTTATCAAGAGAGACTTGTCCATCACCGCTATCTCAGAAAGTACTTTCCCAAGGAAAGTGGTGTTCACTTCACAGCAGATGCAGGCTTTCCCATCAGGAAATGCATCATGTTGATATCCAGACATGCCAAAGCCAGCCTGCTCTTTCCACAGCAACACCAAAGGTCTGGCCTTGAGTTGACAAAGTCCCGTGCAGCTGGCAACTGCTGTTCTCCACAACACAAGCCAAATCTGTGTAAGAACTCACTCAGAGCTGTATTTTCTCTCAGTTGCCAACCTTGGTCCACCTGGCAACTCAAGCTGGATGCAAACAGCTCGTTGCAAGCAAGAGGTAAGTATCTGCAGCAACTTTGAGTGCATTTTAACTTTATTTGAGGAGGTCTGACCACTCTCAGCCAGGTTTGGGAACACACACAGCTGCCACATGGTTCCCCACACAGTTTATGTACCAGCACCACCAATAGCTAGGACCCAAAAAAGAGGAAAATTCCTGATTTTCCTTGAACCTAAACAGTCACACTGGCAGAGATCTGCATGAATGCACCCAAGATGGTATGAGGACATCCTATCTTCCCATGAGCACTCATGACAGCATAAAGCCAGTAAAGACCACACATGGGATGGTGGGAGTCCATTCTTCAACCTTAATGCAGTGTAACAAAGCGGTATAAATAGCCCTACTTGTGGGACACCAGGGGATGAGAGATCTTGTGATCTTCAACTCCCTTAACAGCACCACTTCCTGCCATCTTCCTTCATGTGCCCCCCAGAAAGGGACCTCTGTGAAACTGTCTTCTAAATCCAAGCCCTCGAGCATCCCCATGGACATACACAATCCAGAAGCCTGCAGTAATTTACTGTGTATTATTTTAAGTGGTTCAATTGCATTAATGAAGTCCTGTTCATTAGGATGCCCTGAGGCACGTTAGGCCGGTAATAGCTGAAGATCACAGCTCTGGATATCTAAAGGGGCCAGGAATAACTCTGAAGAACGTGAACCCTCCAGAGACCATGTGATAAGCCTACTGGTGAAAGGGGTGGTTTTTATACACAGTGACATAGGAATCATCAGACAGGATCAAAACCAACCACTGCTCTTGCTTAGCATTCAGTCTCCAAGATTAGATGTTTTGGAGAGCAGATCCACATGGCTCACAGGAGTGAGAGGATGTTCCCACCAGCACACACCAACAACTTGCTGCATTCTCCAGTTTAATTAAATCAACAGCTTTAACTAATTCCTTAGCCGCAACTGGTAGCAGTTGAGGAGCTGACATGGTTCCCCTTCTGCCACCCATGGTAAGCACGGCAGCCTCCAGAAGTAGAACAGATAAAGATGACAACATCTACCTGGGAGACCACCTACCACAAGCCCTAGAGGTCCATTGAACCACAGGACCACTGCTTAAATCAACATGTACATGTATATTTTAACTCAGATAGCCTTCTTCTTGTGTTTTTGCCCCATCAGACCTATTTTGCATCTCACCAGGGTATAACTTCATGTCTGGCAGTATCAGAAGGTGCTGACTCCCTGGCTCAGGTGAGTCAAAGTGAGACAGCTGCTTTTGCAGCCCACCACTGTCCACTTCAGCCCTCCTCGTACAAGAGATGACAGAGCACCAACAGCAACCCACTTCAGATTACTTTAATGTGCCGGGTTGCAAGCTATGACAATGCCTGAGCTGTTTCACATGGTGGTCTTTATTCCCACGTGTCCCCAGACAAACTCCAGGAGAAGCAGTGTGGATCTGCAAGTGCTTCAGTCACCCAGCTGAACCTGCTGCAAGTCAAAACCTTGTGTATTGTGTCACTGTGGTTACATAGCATCCTGACCTCTCTCAATGGGAGTTCACTTGCACAGCAAGACGTATTTCTGTAGAGCCAGGACCCAACTTCCCGTGATCGTCTTGTACCAACTGCCCTTCATAAAGGCAGAGCCACCCAGCATGCTGTGGAGTGGTGAGCACGAGCAGGTTCTGCACTGTAGTAAATGGGGGTACGTCTGGTTCCAGAGAGTCACTGAGACAAAGCACCAGCTCTTGAGAATGGTCCTTCCCACTGCCAAGATTGAGAAATAATAAAAGCTGGAAGAGGAAGTGAAGGGAAAAATAAAACAAACACCCACCTCGCCACAGCGTGGTTTATTTATTGTTTCTAACAGTTGCTGCAGGAATTCTGTTTTTGCTTTTACTGGCTTTTCTCTTTTTCCCTTCTACACAAAAGAAACGAAGCATGGAAAGCAAGGGCTCTGTCACCACTTGTTCTGCACTGACTGTGCATTCCTAAAGGGCCAGTCAGGGAGATGGACCTGAAATCACAACCACCACAACTGGGCAAATAAATTTCTCCCGGAGATAAAGCCCTTATTTACAGCAGGGAAGATGTCTACTTCAAACTGCACTGCTGCAAAAAGCACCTTTGTCCATCTACAGGGGCTTGTCCTGCCCTCACTGCATGAGAAGCTAGAGTTGGAATAAACCCACAGCAGAGAGGAGGACCTCTTGAAAGCCAGGTCAACCATGGCATCGTCTAAAAGCTTTGTTGTTTCAATTCAGCTCCTGTGACCCCCACTTAAAAAGATGCAAATAGTTTAAATGAAGAACTGAAGCACCTGAAGTCTGCAGAAAACTGGACACAGAAATTTCACCTTAGCAGCAAAGTCTACTATGAACAAAACCATCACAGAACTGTATCTTCTTAGTCACCACTGCCACAATTATAACCAAAAAGAAATATGCCATCATATTACATGTGCTTTTTATACCCCATATTGCCAAACAATCCTGGTAAAGAAGACCTGACCATTAAAAATAAGGTTTTCGTTGTTGCTCCTTCCAAGTACTGCAGTTTTGCACAGTGACACCAAACTTGGGGCTTGGTGCCAGAGTTGGGTGAAGGTCAGTTTTAGCTAAGGCTGGTCCCACAGGAAATGTCACCTCCCTCTGCAGGCGAGTGCAGGTGAGCCAGGGACATCAGCACAGCAGAGCTTCAAGGGCAGTGTGACTCTGAAGGACATCACAGAGCAAGTATTTCTGGTAGACCTAAAGATGATGTAAGGCTACACCAGTAACTGCAGGATATCCTGCCTCCAAGATGCTCTGTCCCACCTGGGAGCCTACATTCAAGAAGGTTGTGTTTGGACAGAGCTGGATAGAGGATTGAGCTGCCAGGAGCAGGAGGGGAATGAAGAACCTCTCTTAGATGGGAGGACAGAGTGAGCTGCCTGTGTTGAACGTGTGCAGCTCAGAGGGGATGAGACCGCTGTCTCCATCACAGAAAGAGTGATTTAAGCTAAAGGACAACACTGGTGCAAGAATGAACAAAGTATGAACTGGGTATGAATGACTTGAGGCTGGAGCAAGAAGATCCCCAGCCATGCCCAGCTCTGGATGCCTTCAGCAGTTGCAGGACAGGCCACCCAATCAGTCTTTAGATGCAGCTTGATAAATTTATTAATGAATTATACCCCCTGGCTGCTTGTGAGGATAAGAAAGAGACCTTCATGATCTCAGCATTACATGCTCTTGTGCTCCTCCTCTCATTAGCAGCATTTCTTAATTGGCTGCTGCTTATCATCTACCACCTAGAAGCCACAACTCTTAAAACCATCTCCTCTGAAGGGAACTCATTCTGAACATGTAACGGGATGCTCTGGAAACCCAGAACTTTAAAAGCCTACTGCAAAGAAAAGAAGTATTATTTACCCCATTTTACTGGTGCAGCAATGAGGACACACCACAGGGAACCACCTCTCAGCATTGGGCTATGTACCACCAACATGAATTACACACCAAGCCCAAACTACCAGCCAGGACAAAACCACACCACGACAGAGAGTGTCAGATATCATAGGGACTACTCCACTCCTCCAACTGAGTTTACCCGATTTCTGTTACCCTTGGCTAGCACTCAAATGATAAGCAAGGCTCCACCACGCTTGTCTACCACTGAAAACCCTTCATGTGCATGCTACAATAAATCCTGTATCAACTTCTCTATCTGACTATGTTTAGGAGAGGGGTTGTCCCTACCACCTAGTGTGTCTCCATCCCACTGCCACAGCAGACACTCTAGCTTCTTATCCCCCAGATACTTCCATAATTTTTTGGGATGTCCTTGGAGACTACTGCTCAGTGTTCTTTGAAGCAAATTGTTTTCAAAGGCACTCTGATACTTTGCCTGGAACTTTGATAGGCCTCCAGATAAATGTTTAGATAAAAATTACTTTCAAGTCCAAGATTCCTAGTGTAGCCTTTCAGCTGCAGATTTTTAATGACCAAATCTCAGTTAAGCCAGTAAACGCAGCTGCTGCCTTGCCAACATGTGACACCATTTCCTTCTGGACATCCCCAGTGGCTCCAGTACAACTACCAGGATACACGAATGGATTCATTTCTTGTATTCCACTGCCTTCTAACGTAAGATTTGACTCGGGAACTGTGAGGATTTTCATGAGACCAATGGGTTTGTACCAGCCAGGACACCCCCACCTCCCTGCAGGCTGGGAGGTCTCCATTTGCACATCTGGCGAGAGGTCCCATAGGCTCCACAGTGAACTTGGGGCCCTGGGTTTGCCTTCAAACCTGCAGCCAAGGGAACGGGAAATCCTGGCTGAATACAGGGACGGATGCAGCACGGGTTTTACCTAAACTGAAATACATCTCATCAGCACTGAGGACATACTGAAAAACCTGAGCACAGGTTCTCCAGCCTCTATAAAGCTTGGGGACAAATCCAAAGCCACCCCAGCACAATAAACCACAGGGTACATCCCCTAAAATGCTCCAGCTGCTCAGTAATAACCAGGAGCATATAATGCATATAATAAACTAGGAGTTTTGCTGTGAATCCAGATTCAGGTAGCACCTAAGTTTACTCTGCAGCACAACAAACCTGAGTTCAGACAGGTGTTGCTGTGCACAGCTGGGCTGTCCCAAGCACTGGCAGCTGGGTGCCAATCTTTTGGAAGAGCTCCACCTTCAGCAAAACCTCACCTCACACGAAGCCTCCCCACCCTTCAAGGCAATAAACTACACCCACTATCAGCCCCAAGTTGTGCAGGATTACTTAACTTTTGGACAACCATCTGCAAGCGAGAAGCCCTGTGCAAGCACGAGGAATTATGTAAATATAAAGCAAAGAGGAAATGTTGGCATTTTAGTCAGGTTTGCCCTCATTCTATCAAAGCCCTGCAGCGGTAACACATCCCCCCAGTGATGCTGCTGGGATCATGTCACCTGCTTTAATGCACCCGTCTTTTGCCTCTTCCACATGCCAGGAGTGCAGAAATTTAATTAGTACCTCAATTTTATTTAAATTTAGTATAAAGGGAAGGGCTGTTTGCAAAGGGAATCCACTCCTCATTTCAGACCCTTGGCCAGGCTCAGACGGATGGGCATTTATTTAAAACATTACCACAACCCCCTGCCTGCTCCTATGCCAGGACTCTATATCATCATAGCATCACAGCTCACAGAGCATTTCGGCAGGCAAAGCTTGCTGAGACAGCGACTGAAGGCAGTAACCAGGCAGGCTGGGGAGCGATCCTACATTAAGGGGCTGGATTTGACTGGAGAAAGAGGTCTGTCTGCATTCCAGATTAGTAAAGCAGAGTGAGAGCACTTGCGTCAGCATCTGCACCACTAGAACTAAAAAAAAAAATAAATTCTTAAATATCCAATCAGTGAGGATTTTGCATCCAGGTAAATGCTTCGGTATTTAAAAAAATACAAATTTCACTTTACTGTCCAAGGACTTCCCTTCCCCCTTAAATCTCACAGGCACAGGAGAAGAAAAAAAAAGTAATCCATAACCAGAGACTTGCAAATTCCCCATTCTTACACTCAAAGGCATACAGCTCCTTTCCACAAACAAGAAACCAAGGCATCTCACATTTGCCTTGGCTTGATCTGTACTTAAGATGTGCCAGAAGCCAGTCAAATGATGAAAAGAAACTTACAAGAAAATTCAGAATACATCCACAGCCCCAACCAGAGTAGTTATGCCAACAAAATGCAGTCAATATAGAAATAGCTCTCTAGAGGCAGCGAGGAAGGAAAAGCAGAAAAAAGTGCCCTTTTTTCAGCTGAAGAAGCTTAGTTTTTTCTGGGAGCCGGTTTTGGCTGCCCAGCAGAAAAGCTGTACACAGTCGTAGGGGACTGGATAACATCACCTGCCATAGGTGACATCTGCATCACCCAAACGCATATTGCCCCCTCTTTTCCTACAGGGAGGTAGCAAATGCCATCAGGGAACCAAAAAATAACCTTACGTAAGAGGAATAAAAGCGAAAAGATAGAAACTTCAGAGTGTGGATCACTGCTCCATCTGAGTAGTTTTAGGTATTGGAAACCCAAAGGGCAGTGAAACTCAGATCCAGCACCAGCAACTCCAAGCTGCCACTCCTGGACTGGGATGCTATGGGATGCTACCAGCTTTTCTCTGGGGAGAAACATTTATCCTATCACAAATACCTGTAATAATGAAAAATTAAATAAGAACATTGAAAGGCAAAAAGAACAGTCTCATATAGCAATGAAACACTTTGTTCACTGAAATTTAAATCGCTCACACCGCTTTTCACTGTGTGTGCAAGTACAGGGGTACATCCGTGCACTAAGTTGTCAATTCTGCACTCTTTAAGTGAAGGAAATGCTAAAAAATATTTTAAAATGCATCCAGTCTAAGCCAGCAGCTCATACTAGTAATGTAACATAAATAATGTCACTTAGTAACTTAATCCAGGAAATTAATCTAAACAGTCAGAATAATAACACAGACAAAATATGGCTCCTAAGGCAGAAGCTGCCCTTTCTAGGAGGGACTAGCTCTGCCACCCACAGCTTAACCCCCTGTACCCACCATGGTCTCTCATTTACATCTTTGGGGACATCCACTGCCTCCTAACATCGCTGCCCTGGGAAGTGATGGAATCACCATCCTTGGATGTATTTAAAAGATATGGTGCTCAGGGACATGGTTTAGAAGGGGGTATGGCAGAGTTAGATAATGGTTGGACTTGGTGATCTTAAAGGTCCAACCATAACAATTCTGTGATTCAGTGTGAAAAGGAATTTAACAGAGCAGGAATCACCATGCGGTCTGAGTCTAAAAGTACAACGAGAGCTGACTGACAGAACAAAATGCCAAAAATCAGATGCTCTATAGAAATACAGAGATTTCAAGTTCCTCGGGGTGTTAGGCTCAGGTATCTGCAGGAACATCTGCAGAGATATAACAGCTAGTTCACTTCAGTGTATTTATTTATATCTGTGGGTGCCAGGTGGCCACCACCACCATATAAAACCCCCTTCATAAATTATTTTGAGATGCTCAAAGAGCAGGTGCTGGTTGCAAAACAGGGGTATTTCAAGGATTGACCCCCCCACTGCAGAGACGCAGGGTCACAAACAGCTGCCATCCCCTGGTCCTCCCACTGCATGTCCCCTCCACTGGCACCCACCCTGCTGCTGCTGGCATTTGGGGGGTTTGAGGAGGAGGAGCAGTGCCATTTGGGGGGATTGAGGAGGGGGAGCAGTGTCTGGCTGGTGGGGGGGTTTGTCCTTGCCTGGGAGGTGGGGGGACACCAAGCTGGATTAAGCCATGGAGATGAGTATAGGGGAGACAGGGCTGCATTCTTCATGGGTGAAACAGCAGCGAAAGGGCTCTGGCTGCTGCTCTGCACATTAGTCAGCACACAGGAACACACACACAAAAACCCCAAAGCAAATCCGCTCTGCAGCATTAGGGATTATGACTCAGAGAGCTTTTTTTTTTCCTCCCCCTCGTGATTCATCTGGTGCAGCCTCATGGCTCAGATTGACAGCAGCCTCACCGTTTTGGGCTCCCTCTGCCCCAATCCCATTGAATAACTGCCCTTTGCAGTCAGTGGTGAAGAATTCGGGGGGTTTTTTTCCTCTCTTTCCCAGCCAAAGCTGTGGCCGGAGGGGGCAAGCGCTGCACCCCCGGACCACGTGACCATGCAGATGCTCCAGGGCCCCGTGGGAGCCGCATGACCAGCCATGAGTGCAGGGACAGCCCAAAAAACAGGAGATAAATAGGACATTATCCATGGCACAAGGGACAGCTGGGCTGCGAAGGACAACACCGAGAGGGGGTACAGCTTCAGAGAGGTGGCAGTCGCTCGCCGGCAACAAGCAGCATCCCAGGCAGCAGGGAAACGAGCTGGTTCAGCTCCCAGGATGGGTTAGAGGTTACTGGGAAGGAATTCAGAAGTAGGATACTGGGGTTATGTGGGGTTTCTAGCTAAGGAGACCACCCTCTGCCTCCTCTGCACCTTCAGCACCACAGGGGATGAAGGATACTTTACTGCAGGGAATGAGACCTCCAGCAGCATCCCACACTGCCTGCCACCTCGCTTGTGAATTTTAGAGGAAAAGGAGCAGTAGTTGCAAGACAGATTGCTGTAGAACAAGGGTAAAATGTTATTTTGCGGAGACGTGGCCTGGGCAGTCGGGACCCTGAGCACAAAGTGATCCGGGCTGGGCTGAACCAGACAAAAAGACTTGTGGCCCCTTTGCATTTGGATAATAATAGCAGCAGATAAATTCCACATTTCAAACAAGGGTAAGACATTAAACAGAGACTCTGTAGAGAGATTAGGTGGAACAAAAAAAAAACCAAAACCAATAAATCCTTATGTTCTTGGACTTGAACTACTGGCGGCAAAAGTCAGAGAGCTGGGCCTCCTGTCCCCTGATGCCACCACAGTGCTCTGCATAACCAAGTGCCCAAAACTTGCCCAAATGATCATGGCAGCAAAACACGGAGTACAGAACTGAGAGACCTTCCTTCAGGTCCACCCCCAAAATCTGTACATGTTCAAGTTGCCATGCATCTGTGAGGTCCCTGCTCGTGCTACCCGGCTCTTCCCAGACAGACCATATAAGGGCACTCAAGCAAGATGGAGACGCCAGGTGAGAAGCAGTGGAGATGCACGAGAGGCTGGGCAAGCAGAGGGTCAATAAGATACAGTGAAGAAGTAGCATATAAATTGTTTTCCCTTATAGAAGTGTATGAGGATAAGTTACAAAAGCATTAATCCTTTTCCAGCTTCTTACAGGAGAGATTTTTAAATATGAAAGACAGCCAGAAACAAACATCAGTAAACACAGGAAGAAGAATGAAGGGGGGCAATCTCTAATCTAGATTAATTTTTTTTTAATTTAAGGCTATTTCTGTTCTGCATGCTTTCGGGGAAGCCACTGACTCAAAGCGCATTTTCATCCTTTCCACATACCCTCTGGAAGCTGAGGTTGATGTGACCTGACCTGGTGTGGAGGCACCTCGCGCCTCTCTTTCCCCCCTCACTTCCCAAGGCCAGACTCTGCACAAGGCAGACATACAGTTTCAGCCAAAATAATGAATATCAGTAATTATGATTCTTTCTTCACTATTCCAAAAGCTATTTTTTAAATGTTTAAGGCAACTAATTTGACACACTGAATTTACTATATGGTCAACTCAAGCTCCACGGATGGATGTTGATAACCTGTAAGGCGGCAGAAAGCTAACAGACACATTTTCATGTTTAAAACCACACCCTGGAAACGGTGGTTTTGCTCCATGGAAAAAAAAAAAAGTGCTTTAATCACTTAAGGATCCAGTAAAACTAAGTAGTACAGAGAGACTCTTGTCCTCTGCAAAGGGAAGCCTACCTTGTCACAATCAAATTATCAGTTAACATTGTCTCATTTTTCAGTAAAACCCAGCTGCAATATTGCATAACATGGAGAGACAAGCACACCTAATGCCAGGATTGTTCATGCTCCTAGTTATCCTCGACAGTAGAATAAAGACCACTAATTAGAACAACATTGGCTAGAAAGAGCTCTCAAACATACTTAAGAGTTTCTAAACCTTATTTCCTTACCCGGATTACCACATTCCTTTATGTAAGTGGTGGTGACACTGCAAGTTACCTGGCCAGAAGAAGACACCTCACCCTGACACAGCCACGGGTCACCTACACCAGGAGGGATGGCAGCAGGAGGTATTGACAGACGGACGGACACCAACTCCAGAAGAACAAGCGAGAGCTGGGAGACGACAGGCAGCAAATAACGAAAGGGGGAGAGAAGGTATTTATGAGTGTGAATCACACACTTCCCCAGACATCTTCCCATTAATGATGAATATTGTAATTCCTCTAAATAATGCAAGGAAAAGATTGTTTAAACATTTAAAGGCATCATCAATAATAAATGCATCAGCTCCATATGCTAACCTCACCGTTCTGCCCCTCTCAGGGACTATTTTAATGAAAAGATTAAGATTGCTGTTGCTCTAATTTGGAATGATACTTCAGTATCAGAGTCAGAAGAACTAAGGAAGTACCTGAGGCCAAGGAATGGAAATCCAAGCATGCACAGACCCTGCACAGTGTAAAAGGTCTTTACACCACAACTGCCATTCCTGTGTGATAAAGCAGCAACACAAGTGCTGTCCTTGCTAACTCCAGGCTAAGCTGGGGATGTCCTACTCAGGTTATGGAAGAAGGGAAAGGAAAAAGAGGTCAAAACCCAAATTCACGGGGACACCATGTTTCCAAAATGCTGGCACATTTCCTAGAAAAGCTTTTTCCTTGCAAACACAGGAGAGGTGCGGGAAGCAGGGGAATAAATCTGCATAAACCTGCCATAGTTTTGACTTTCAAAGTAACTTTTTGGCATCCCCAAAATAAAAGGAGAGGCAACCACCAGCAGGGAAGATGGAAACCCAACTGCGCAGAGCACTCACAAGCATGCAGTGCCTCACAGCGAGGAAACCCAGCCCACTGCCTCTGCCAAATTTCTATCAGGGGTTGGGGTGGGACAAAAGGTTTGTGCCACCAAATCATGATTTGTATTGTTTCAACATTTCTCTTTTCCTTGGAGTCACTCTTCCAATTTAGAATCTGTACTATTTTAAGCAACTTTCCTAAAATAAAGCAAGATTTAATGCCTGTTTGGATTGCCCATAAAAATCCTTTCCAATTGAACAAAGATTTAAACCTGTGACTCAAAATGAGTTTACAATGGGGGGCTGATTATCAAGAAGACCAGAATATCCTCTTATTAGAAAAATATTCACTGGGCTTTCCTGAACTTTATGCGTTGCTACTAACTCAACACCTTGTTTAGCTGCATGCAGGCAATACTGCTTGTCTTTGACACAGGGAAAAGAAATCTCTGTATTTTATATTACAGAACAAGTGCAGGTATGTGTGTGAATGTGTGGTATGTGTATCCATACATGCACACATGCATGAGTATGCACATCCTTCTGATTATTGTCAACAAGAGAGATACAGGAAAGAAAAACACTAAATCACAAAAAAGCAAAGGTTGGAAAGGATCAAAGGATGCACTCTACCTGCTCACTTCAAGTAAAACAGCCTAATTAAGGCACTTGTTTCTAATTATTATTATTTTTCTATTATAGTAGCAAGCATCATGGGGCAAAATCAGGGTCCTATTTGTACGAGTCTTACACAAATGCTTAAGACAGCCTGGAAGAGATCTACAGTCTACCAGGCTTCAGTTAAACTGATGTAAACCCATAAGGGTACCGGTTATTTATTTTAACTTAAACCTATTTTTTAAATACTTATTTCTATTGATACAATATTTATATGCAGATAAATAATGAAAAAATAAGAAGAGAGAGGGGGGTGGTACATAGGCTGGGCAGCAGCCTAGGGAGGGGCAGGACCACAGCCCATATCTGTGGATGCCCATCCTAGCACCATCCTTAGGAAGCACTTCCCAAATTCTGCTCTTTTTATGGGGGTGGATCAGTTCCAACATTCCCTCAGCCCAGGCCTGTGCACATTCCCAGGGTGAGCTCTGCCCCAAAGCCTCGGACAGGTGATGACTCCAATGTCACCCATGTGTGCACGGTGCCACCTCCCAGCCCGCCCTCCCCAGCAGCTCTGGCTCAGCCGCCTGCCTGTTGCCGGGGGAGAAACCCTGCCCGTGCTGACGAAGCACGGAGGGGAAAGCACGTGTAAAATGCCCAGCTCGCTGTTATGCAGCAGGACAGATTAGATTTTAAGGTAACAAGTCATCAGCTACGAGCCAACGAACTTGGCTTCATACGTGTCAAAGCAACGTCGTATAACACAGACATCTCTTTCAGTCTCGCTGACCCCGATCTGAACCAGCACCCATGAAGGAGAAGTTTTGGAAGGTTTCCTAGCCCATTTTTTGGGGTCCTAGTGCCAACAGCTAGTCAAAGTTTGGTCTCCTGGCAAGCAAAGAGAACATATCCAACAACTGCATCCAAACTTTAAAAAAAATATTACCCTGAGGAGCGGAGCAGAGTACAAAAACACTTATCCACAAGTTTTCCAGCTGCTCTTGCATCAGCAGAATTTACTGGAAAAACTCAAAAGCGATCATAATTTTACAAGGATGTTTTGCTCCATGCGGTTCCTGTACCCAGTTTTACATGGGGAATGTCAGCAAGGTGACAGGAGCAGATAGCCTCCCCAGGCAGCTGCAGCACGCGTCCCTCTCTCAGTGGCAAAAACCCACCTCTCCATTTATACACTGCACAACAATTATTTTGCTAATCACAGGCTGCTCTGTGCTTCTCAACCCAAATTATTATTATTAGAGCTGGCTCGGCTGCAAACGCGCTGGCTTTCCAAACACACGGCACTGGGCTGAAGAAGCGGGGTGGAGGTTTTATTCCTTTACGGGTTGCAGCGTAAGGCAGAGAATGGCATTCTGATGTGTAATTTCTTTCAGTGGGAAAAATAAAATCTTACAGGAGGTTTTTCCACTTTAAGTTAGCACAGAATCACCACAAAAAGAAGAAAAAAATAAAATTACCGGGTAAGGCAACGTAACACATTCTATGGCCTTTTTTCAATCCACCAACTATATTTATCTCTCAACTGCAGCACAGAAACATATTTCACTTGGAAAAACTTTTTAGCTGCTTGAAAGAGACACTCAAGTAGCAAAGGCCACACACTTAGGAGGTGGCGGAGAAAGAAAATAATTTATTTGTTTAGATGCCGTAAGCTAGCTGAGATCTGCCATGTACAACTCATCACCAAGCCCTCCCTGGGCAGGCATGACTTGGGCACAGGCCAATCTGAGCTTAAAATGTTTTGGTAGAAAACTGCTCATAAGACCTGGCTACTTTTTAGCCATCTATTTCACTTTCACCCACTTTTTTTTTTTTTGTGAAACATCTGCCTTTGACCAGGGCAGGGGGCAGGACGCTGGCTAAGAAAAACATGAGCATCTGCCTCAGTACAGCAAGTTTATCATACTTGAACCCATTAAACCTGGGACAATCTGCATGGTGACAGCTCTGCATGGAGTAGATCTGGCCATGAGCTGCTCCTTATCCTTTCCAAGGCAAGGCCCTCTGCATCCCCCAAGTCACAACCAGTGTCATCCAGTGTCCCATCCCCAAGGCTGCAGCTACTACACAAGTTCAGGTGCTATCGCCGTATGTGGTGGACTGACAGCACCAAATTTGTGAGTAGATAAAGAGCCCAAACTCGTGTCAAACTAAACCAGGGCAAAAAAAATCCCATCAGGGCATGCAAGGGAAATAGGATCAGGGTAGAGTGTCTTGAAAACAGCAAGGCACCCGAACAATTGGCACTAAGTGATCTTTGGATGCATGGGTCACCAGCGAGATCAAGTTATGAACACGGCCTGAAATGGCCCCTGGTCCAAGGGGGGCTGAGGTGAGGGGGTAGATGGCATGAGACACTTGCACCACTTGTGAAAGCAGCCTGCATTGCAGAGGGGAGGGGAAAAAAAAGGAAGAAAAAAAAATTAAGAGTCATCCTGAAGGAAGCACGAAACATGACACTGAGTGTTCACATTTCATTTAAGAAGCCTCACCTATTGCCATCAACAACATGAAGTGGAAGGTCTGGAGTTTGGTTTCTGCTTATTCACCTTGATGATATATCCCTTAAAATTTTCTGCTCAGGTTACATGTTTCCAAAAAAAACCAAAACAAACAAAAAAAATCATCTTTCCATCTATCCAAAGGAAAGTCACCTAAGCAGACCCACATGGCCAAACCGTGCTGAGCAGAGCTCACCCAACCTGACCTCTGTAGAGCGCAGGCTGGGCACGTTCAGGAATTGCCACCCATCGAAGAAACCAACGCCACAAACCGGGGGTGGGAAGCATCAGCTTTCTAGCATGGGAAATGCAGTGCTGAGTCCTGGGATTTTTT
>NW_010162645.1:0-11092 GCF_000695765.1 Mesitornis unicolor | reverse complement strand
GGGGGAGGGTGGGGGTGTGTTTGGGTTGTTTTGGTGGGGGGGGGGGGGGGGAGGGGAACCAGCTGTGCAAGCAAAGCCACCCAACCAACTCACTGATGTGGCCAAGGAAAGAATGTCTGTTAAGTAATACTGAGCATGTTCTTCAGATTGCCAGCATCAAAGTGTTTCCCAATTTCAGTTCCTGACATTTCTATAATCAGAAGCAGTCAAAACACTCGCCTTTATAGTCTACGAGTCAGCCCCTCACAGACGCACCACTCACTGTGTGCACAGAGGTGGGAAATGCTGTGGGGGACGTGCCCCCAGCTCTGTTTAAGATCCCCTCTGCCCCCAGCGCTGCCCACCTGCTCTCCCAGAGCAAGCATTTTCTTATGGAATTGCTCAAATTGAGCCAGCACTGATGCATGCACAAACCCAACTCAACTGCTCATGCACCCAAAAGCCCAGTCCCTCACAGCCCTCCAGAGAGAAGAAACAGGGTTGGAACCAGGTGGGAAAGCCCTGGGCTTGCAGCAAGCCAGAAGAGTCCTAAAATTAGGAGCACAGAGCTCAGAGAGGTAACAGGAGGAATGCAGAGTCGAGGCTTTGATTGTAGATTGAAACCGCCAAGGAAGGAAGGGGAACCCAGACCACCTCTTAGCATCTCTGAAGGGAGAAGCACTACAGCCATTAACCCTAGTTTTATCCTTACCATTGGATCTCAGAAACATCTACTCGGGCACACCAGCTGCAATCTGTAGTGGTCAAGGGAAGCCAAAACTGTCAGGTTGATATTCATTTAGAGAGAAGAGAAATGAAAGCAGCTCTGATTCCCTTATTCCTTTTTTTAAGAAATAAGGGGCACAGCTGTGGTTGCTCCTCAGGCCCTGAACTCTCAGGGTGGGCATGAGTGCTAACAGGGTGCTTGGCCCACCTGCCTCAGCCAGAGAAAGGAAAAACCATGCAGAAGAGAAATTACAAAACACTTTGGAGCAGAAACAAGTGGACGAGAAGGTAAAGAATGAAAATCCAGAACAGGAAAGAAAGGGGAAAGAAGGTGAGAAAAAAGGGAAATACGCCTATGAAAAACAACACAGGCATAACACTCAAACATGAAGTGGAACAGAAAAAGAGAAGCAGAGGGAAATTAGGAGGAGGAAGCAAAGTTAGAACTAAATAGGCAATGTTACTTTCACACATATGTTTGTATATATACAAAAACACATATAAAAGTTACTCAGATTTAGATACATACATACACACACAAGAAGGAAAACAGCACTGTGCTTTGTCTACATTGTCATGAATAAAAGCTAAGATTTCATAACTGGCCATTGGCTCTGACAGGTCAGCACAGAGAGTTTTCACCTGCACGATTATGCTTTCTGTGCACTTCTTGTACTGAGCTGGCTCTCGTGATTACTGCTATCCAGAGCTAAAACACCACAAAAGCCATGTAAGAAAATTCACACTACAGCAGCACATTTATGGCCATCACATCTCCATCCTGTGCACAGATAGCCACAGATCCCCAGGAGGAATATTGGTACTATTAGTTATTGGCATTACATATAGCACCACCAACAGCTCAAGCTGCCAAAAGTGTCTGTGCTGGACATTATATAAAAATAGAATAGAAAGACCAGTCTCTGTCCCAGAGACCAAATCACCTAGGGTAAAACCAAGATATAGATAGAAAGTACAAGCAAATAAGGCAGGCTGGCCAGAGTGGAGCAGAAGACATACCAAAGGACATAGCATCATCTCACCATACATGGCAATTCTGGATAGGCACATCTAACAATTTTGCTTTAGACATGAAGCCGGGAAGGGGTCAACCACAACAGAAAACGAGCAAAGACCCACCCATTCCCTGTTCTCCAAAATCCCACTTAAACCGCTAATGGAGATGGTGCAAAGATCCCCCATTACTGAAACAACCAGTAGTAAGTAGTAACCCACATCAGAACCACCACATCCATCAAACCACACAGAGAACAACCCCTAACTAACGTGGCCACAACGTCCATCATGATCTTGAATTCACAATTCCTCTTGTAACTGATGGTTTGTTTAAATATCACATTTTGGGACATACAAAACAGATGAGGACCAAGAGTCATCCACAAATCAACTTGGCATCTATGAGCTCATCCACATGGTGACAAAGGAGGCAACGTAATTTAAAAAACTTGTAATTTAACACATCTGCTAGATAAAACAACTTGAGAATGATGAGGTCTGTAGTAGTCCTTACCTCCTGCGGTTGCCTAGTCCATGTGAAACTCGACCCTCAGAGAGCAGAGCTTCATTTCCTTGCAGAAAGCTCCTATGGTCTTTGGCACAAAGCTTTAAGCAGTCTTTCTGCTACCTGAGGCAATACAGGGAGCACCCTAAAAAGAGAACAAAAGACCTCAAAACTTTACTTGTACTTCCAACAGAAGGCAGCATTGAAAGACATCACGGAGTAGCAGAGATGAACTTCAGTTTTCTGGACTGGTTGGAGATTCCTTCATATGCAGGCTCCCTACACAGGTATGCCATTGCTGTTGTCCAGTCATAATGAATGTCAAGGTCAAGACCAGGACTCTTACCAGGAAGACTCTTACCAGGGCAGCACCTCCTAAGCAACCAGAGATGACAGAAACACCAGAAGAAGAGGTAAAGAAAAACTTATCACCAGAAGAAATCCAAGAGTGCTCCTAACCCAACAACTCAACTGACCAGCTGTGGAGAAGTACCATCAGTCAACAGAGCCAGCATGGCAGCGGCAGACCCTTCAGCCCCTTCCTCTTCTGCATTGCTGGAGCTCAGAGAGCTGTTCCTCACCAATGAGCCAACAATGCCCAAGAACTCGGCTCCCTGGCAGCAGCTGGGTGCAAAAAGGTTAAACAGAGCTAAGGATCATCTTCACACCGTGGTCACCTAAGCCTGGGTTGCTCAGCCAGGTCACCTACTGCAAGGCAGTGTGGGGCTCCAACTGTAAAGACTCGTGGGAAGAGGCAAATTCATTGTTTCTCCTGTGGTACCAGCCACCCCAAAGGGCTCAGACATGACTTCAAGCTCCTCCTTCTGGAGCCACCGTGGCCTGCCACCATGGAGGGAGGCCAGGAGCCTCTCTGGGCAGACCCACTCAGCCAGCCAAGCCTCCAGTGAAACTGCAGCTGCATGAGCTCAGCCTTAATGCTTGCCAACTTCTAATGGGCACTGAAATCCCTTAATATCTTCAAATGAAATATTAATGTTATAAGCAGTATTTCATGGGTCTACAGGTTTTGTCAGTCCTCAGGGAGGCCTTAAACAGATTTAGCCCAGACTTCAAGACTTTCAAGTGAGCATGGCTCCCAAGATGCCATACGTGGGCTTGGTTCTTGATGGTACCCTGTATCTTCAACTGTCTGTCTGCTGCCTCAGCAGAGACAGCAGCATTTCTACCTGCTCAGCATTGACGTTTTCTAAGCAGAACAAGATATAGGTGTTTGTCGCTATGCATATTATTGGAAGGAGTTGAGGTGTATTAGCAAAGCCAACCATAAGCTCTCCCAGTCATAGTAGACCAGCACAAGTGACTGCAGGTTGTTTAATCCCTCTCATGCATTCCCTTGCTCCATGAGGCGGTGTTAGCAGATAATTAACAGAAGGATGTACAGAATTGCAATCCTATTTATTGTAATTTGTCTCACAAAAGTACCCAAGGAAAATACCTGCTGAAAGTTACTAAAAATATACCGAAAAATAAAGTGCTAAAAGTCTCTTAGGTCTTCAAGATTCATAGGGACAACAGGGACACAGAGTACCAACAGTGGTGAACAGGCTACACGACCAGGCAATACAATGTTAACGGACAACATCTTGAGCTCTGAACAGGTTACAACGTGTCTCAAAGATAGTTATACCCAAGTTATCACCTTGTAACCTGTAAATTGTACTTGATACACTTACCTTTAAATTAGAATTATAAAATTACTGCAAACTTCCCTTCCCCTTTTCCTCCTCATGGCGAAGCACTGGGAACCCCATCATCTCTCCAAGGCACTTGTAACAAGCAGAACTGGTGGGTCTCAATACTAACTACCCAAGATAAGGAAAACATTTCAACAGAAACTCCTCACTGCCTCAGCTTCTTGCACTGCAAGAGCAGCATCTTCCTTTCCCTCTGCACCTGCTCATCTTAATCGCATTTATTTAGTCATCTTGTGCATTCATGAAAGCTGGGCCTCCTTTCATCTTGTTGCAAAAAGAGAGACTTGAAGCTCAGCATTTCAATTTTCCCTCAGTTACCACAGAGCAGAGAGGTGCTGCTGCTGGGAAGAACCCTCTGGGGTCTCCAGTCCAACCTTCCAGCTTGTAAACAATGCTGATTATCTTCCTCTGTCACATCAAACACGCATACCTTTTTGTTAGCATTTTTATATAATCTAGTAGCAGCCTTTTTAAGAAAAATTTAAAGCTTTGCCCACCCCACTCCCAAAAGCAAAGTGAGCAGAATCGGAGCCAGATGCAAGATACCTGTAAATCAAACGATCCAGCAAATCACATAGCAAACATCATCATCTGAACCCCCTGAGCAGCATCCCAATCACCTGTGCCACAGCACAAAGCTCTTGCCCTTTGCTTCCCCCACGATCATTTCTGGAAAAGTACATTTCAGACCTTCCAACTCTTACGAAGGAGGAATAAAAACAACCAACCCATTATTATTTAAATAAGTCTGGAAACATTACTAAATATTTCCAAGAGGGTGTACGGAAGCTTTTTGCTCTGCATACTAAATTACAGGTCATTGTATTTATAGGTGTGACTATTCATTTACAGCATTAGTTGATGCATAGAGGGATTAATATTAAAAATAATATTGTTGCCAAAGTAATATTAGCAAAGAGAGACTCATGCTATACCTTTTTCGATGCAGGGGAGATGTAACTTAAAGGGTTCAAACACAGCCTGGGCTTCAGCCATTGCTCCACGTTCCACATGCTCAGGCGTGAGCCCACGGCTGCTGTTTCCACCACATGAACATGACGTGCACCATAGCTGGAAACAGCAATACCCAACCTGACACCAAGCTGCAAGGACACAGTACCTGGCTGAAAGCTGCCCTTTCCTAAACCTACAGAGGCAGCCAGGATCCAGCCTCTTGCACCACTGGTTCCTGCAGACCTCTTCCACTTGTGCATTCAAAACTCATCCAGGGTGCACAAAGCAATGCAATGTATTTTATCTTGGCCAGGAGTTTGCTGAGACATTGTTTTCAAGAAGAGATGGTAACAATAAGATCAAATCTAGGCCTCAAAACACAAAGTGTTAAGTCAATCAGGAGTTGTAAGTTGTTGGGGTTTGGTTTTTGTTTGTTTTCTTTTTTAACACTCCTAAGTTGTTCGATGTTTTTTTTCCTCCTTTTCTAGGTTACTGGTAGCTTCCCAACCCCATCTGAGAGTTACAGAGGACCTCACAGGACACTACCCCTGCAGAAGCGGTGAAAATATCAAAAGGTTTAGTTTTTCTGACTGGGAAGAAAAAGTGAGCCAAGCAATCTCCAAAATCCAGATGTTGGGACTTTCTGGGTTGATCAGCCTGGAGAAGAGAAGGCTCCAGGGAGACCTTACAGCAGTATGGTCCAGTATTTAAAGGGAACCTACAGGAAAGACAAGGAGGAACTCTTTATCTGGGAATGTAGTGTTAGGACAAGGGATAACAGTTTTAAACTGAAAGAGAGTAGTTTTAGATTAGACATTAGGAATAAATTCACTATGAGAGTGGTGAGACATCGTCACAGGTTGCCCAGGGAAGTTGTGGATGCCCCCTCCCTGAAGTGTTCAAGGCCAGGTTGGACAGGGCTTTGGTCTGGTCTGGTGGGAGGTGTCCCTGCCCATGGCAGGGGGGGTGGATGATCTTTAAGATCCCTTCCAACCCAAACCCTTCCGTGATTCTGTTACACCAGGAAAGGCATAAAATGTCCTGAAACCAAAAGCACGCAGTACCTAGGCAGGCAGCAGCGGGGCTGGCCCATACCTGCTTATGGATAACTTTGAACCTGTAGGGTTCTCAAACCCATGCAGCATATCTACACTTCGAAAATGCTCACCAGAGGAAATTACACAGAATCATAGAATCACAGATTATTAGGAGTTGGAAGGGACCTCGAAAGATCATCCAGTCCAACTCCCCTGCCAGAGCAGGATACCCTAAACTAGGTCACACAGGAACGTGTCCAGGCGGGTTTTGAATGTCTCCAGAGAAGGAGACTCCACAACCTCTCTAGGCAGCCTGTTCCAGTGCTCTGTAACCCTCACAGTAATAAGGTTTTTCCTTATCTTCAGGTTGAACTTCCAATGCTCCAGCTTGCTCCCATTGCCCCTTGTTCTATCATTTGACATCAGAGAGAAGAGCCTGGCTCGTCACCGAGAAGAGCCTGGCTTCATCCTCCTGACACTCACCCTTTACAAATTTATAAACATTAATGAGGTCCCCCTTCATTCTCCTCTTCTCCAAGCTAAAGAGACCCAGTTCCCTCAGCCGCTCCTCTTAAGGGAGATGCTCCACTCCCTCAACCATCTTTGTGGCTCTGCGCTGGGCTCTCTCAAGAAAATCCATCTAACCAAGCACAGTTAACTGGGGACAGAGGCACCAAAGCTACACATGAAATGCTGAACAGAGGCTTTCCCAGTCCAGCAACACTTGGATCCCTGAAGGAACCAAGGAAATGAGACATAGAGACATTTCTTTTTCTCCTTCTCAGACTGAGGTCTCATCCATACTACAGTCCTGCCAGTCCAAACACAGCAGTCCTGCTACCTTGCAAAAATCCCCTGAAAAAGCTTATAGCAGTACTGATGTGATGGCTTCTATCAGTGCAAGGAATCAGGATGCTGCATCCACACTAAAAGCATTACCAGCATAACATACCCCTTAACGAGCTAAATGCAACTGGTAAACCTGAAGTGCTGACCAGGCATCCAAACAGCAGTTACCCAGGGAAGAAGAACTAGGGCATTCAGAGGAATCCAAGGACAAGAAGACTGGATTGTGACAACTGGATGGAGGGAAGATGATGGTGCTCGGTTAGGAGGACTTGATCAGTTTTCCACCTTAAAATCCCCATACTGGCCCGCTTCAGAGCCTGCATTGTGTTGAGGGGCTCCACAAGCTGCTTAATAAGCTACATGATGGGATGTGGTCTTTCTCTCCCACCCACCTCTGCTCTCCACCTGCTCCAAAGGAAGCAGCCTACAGCTCTAGGCACTCCTCCTGCAGTAGATACTTCCTCTGCCCAAAACAGGGAGGGCCTTTTGGGATTTCCTTTAGGCTTCTCTGCCATTCCTTCCTCCCTCTATGATCCATACATGGGGAAGCCCCCAGTTTGCAGATGAGGACCCCGGTGCTGCCATCCTCTCCCCTCGTGAAGCTCTCAGTGTCCTGCAGCTCTTGGCCATGCACACGTTTTGCAACTGAGTACTGCTGACCAAGGCATCCAAACAAGGTGACAAAATGCTGCCTTCCAAAACATCTCATGGCAATGACAGTCTTTCAAGCAATGACACTCTGCTGTGTCCTTACAGTCCTTTCAGGGCTTTGGGCTGCTGTTTCTCACCAGGGTGTTCCACATGCCCCATCTCAGCTCATCCCATTCTCCAGCATCACAGGTCAGCTCCCAACACCCACACAACCCAACCTCACAATGGGTGGCCATGGTCAGATCTTCCCTCTCCTGTCAAGGGACTTTCTAATGAACTGATTTGTAGAAGCCTACCCAATAATTTTTATACAAAAGTTCTCCTACTGCTTTTTTCTGACTTGGGTTTTAAGTTGGAAATGACTGAGACAATCTACCTCTTCTCTTGGCAATTTGTTCCAGTGGCAAATCACCCTTTAAAGTATCAGTAAATCAGTAATTTCTAACTGGAATTGTCTACCAGGCACTGGTTCCAGCTCTGCCTGTCACTGCTGCATCTGAGAGCCCTTTAGTGCCTGGTGGGCTCTACCAGCAGCAATGCACACACATATCATTTTTCCTTTGAGATGATGGGGGATGCAAATGCAGAATCTACTGACAAATATAAAATATCAATAGCAGTGAAGAGGTGACCACACAGGCATTGCAGTGGGTGAGACAATCTGCCTGAAACTCTGGGTGATAAGACACTCAACCAGCCTCTGATTTGCAGGCTACATCTCTGCACCAATATTCACATCTGTACCTTGAATTCACATAAAGAATTATATCACCCAGGGATGCACTAAAAGGCACTTTGATCATATAGATCTAGATGCTTGCAAAGCACTGAGACTGCTCTGCACTCCCTGTGTTCGTGTCACCCTGCAGGCAGGTAACCACCTCACTGCATCTCATCTGTCATCCCTGGAGCCATGGGTCAAAAAGCACCATCGGCGAGCTTCATCCTAAACAACCTCTGGCACTTCACAGAGAGAGAATTTAGGAAAGGCTCGGGAACACTGCTTTCTCACAACACTGGTAACTCCAAAAAACGCTGTCCTCCCCTGATCTGTACCAACAAGGCAGGCGAATGGCAAGCGCTGCATCTCCAGGTATAAATAACCCATGTGCAGACACACAGCAGTACAGCTTGCCAGGGCACTAAGCACTGTGCTACATAAGACAGACCTGCTCAGGAACAGATGCAGCTATGACAAAAGAAAATGTGCCAAAGGGTCCAAGAGATGGATTATTTCTTTATTCCCATCTCAGTCTTCATAAACCTAGCCAGGAACCATGCAGGTGTTCAGCACTAAAGCTACCAGCCAGCGAGGAGACAAGAAAATAACACACCATGCTTCAAAATAAGATTTGTATCACCTTGCTGCAAACAGGCAGAAGCTTCCTGAGCAGGTGAGCATTTTCCTCTCCATTAGTTTGGTTTGCAGCTCTGCACCCTCCTTGACTCATGGAGCAGGTCCTCAGACCACACAGAATTGCAGCCAGCCGCAAAGGGTGGCAGTGTGCCCACCACCTCAGCCTTTCCAGCAGCAATGCAGCAAGAAGGTCAGCACAGAGGCTTTCCCAATGTTCGAGATGACCCACTCGCATGGCCTCCACTAAATTCACATCCTGGGAGCAAAAGGTATTCGTGCAAGCAGCAGGCACACCTCCCAGGTCACAAAAGCCAACGTTTCCCCTTCCCATGGCCTGCCGACATCACTGTCTGCATAGACCAGTGTGTGGAAAAAACACAAATATGGTTCTTTTTTAATTAAGATGTCATACTTGTAAGCCCTACCTTGCAATTCCTAGCAGAGCTGCACCAGCATACTCACAGAAAAAGCCTGAAAAAACAAGCCTGTAAAAAAAACAGTAATACTGTAATAACCCACTGAACATCTTCAGCTGAAAGGTAACAGAAGAACACAAGATGCACCAGGTAGAGAGAGACCTTTCTTTTTTCTCTAGCCTTGCTCCACATCAGCAGTATGGGTAGCTTCCCCTGCCAGTAATTCCTCGTATAAAAGTTAGCAAAATATATACAGCCAGGAAGCATCAACCCTCTTTGTAAAGCCTCCTGATTAAAAACAGGAAGACGCGGTTCGAATCTTGCAAATAAATAAGCATAAGCTCCAATTTTAGCAGCTAAAATCCTTAACTAAACCAAAACCTGCGCTTTGGTTTGGCAGAGGCAGAGAGAGAGCACCACGGCTGCAGAGCTGCACGGAGAGACAGCACTCAACCCTGCCTCCAAAAGCTCCTCGTTCCCACCGAAGTTATATTCCAGGCACGCATGCTTGCCCAGGGAGCCAATATTCCATTTTACAAACTCACTCCAACACCCAACCTGCTCCTGCAACAGTCAGGCCCTTCAACAGAGCCAGGCCTGAGCCCTTCCTTATTTTCAGTGCTGCAGAACTGCCCTGAGGTTGTGTGGACATCGGTGTGCAGATGTGAAGGATGTAAAATCCTCCAGGTCTGTTCCCTCTATAGATGCATGCTATATTTGACTCCTAACAGGTACAGAAGCATTCCCATTGGCCAACAAACTGCACCTGCACAACTTAATTACCTTAATATCACTTAAAATACACAAAGGTATGGTCTGATCAATCAGAATTATAACAAGACTGATCTAGCTGGAAGCCAGACTCATGACTTAATGCTGTGAGAGACAAAAGAGAGAGGGAAAATAAAAACAAAGTTAGAGGTGTATTTCTGAAATCATGCAAAGTATGTGCAAGATCACTTGAAGTTCCCTGGGGCGAGAACCGGCATTTATCAGAGACACGCAGCACCTAGCGCAAAAGAGCATCTGACTTGTCCACGTGCTTGGAAAATATACATATTTATTACATAATTTTAAAAATCGGAGCAGAAAAGAAACTGGATGTTTATAAGACAGTGCTCAATATCAGACTGTACCCTTATTTCCTGCAGTGATGTCAACACTTCAGAGCCAGATTTTTTTTTAATATTCTCATATTTTACAACAATGATAATCCAGAGCAGTTGGCACAAACTGGCATCAGTGAGACTGTATTTATGCTCAATGAAGAAATAAATACTCCCACTTCATACAGCCATAATGTGTACATACTATATCGTGTCCTTTGTATTTAGCAATGGCTAGTATATCCTAACATACTCCCAGAAAAGCTCTTTTGTTTCAAATAAGTGACTTAAACAATGTATATTTTTAAAGATAGAAGTAAAAATGGAACCGGCGTGGGGTTCACGACTCACTGTGTCTGACCAGAAACATGGGCAGGCAAACATGTCAGAACTTGTCAACATGAACGGGATTAAAAAGATCTCACTGAAGGCCTCCAGCATCCTTCAGATACAATTATCAGTTCTGTTGGGATTTCTCCGCACGATATCTTAAGATGCAGCAACCAACAGTTTAAAGACATCGAGACCAAAGTCCTAAAGCACTCTGTCAAGGAAAACATTTCAACATTATTTATATATAAAAAAATAAAACGTGGCCTAATAAAGTTGTACTTGAAAAAAATCCACCGCTTTTTGAAGGAAAAGCCGGCCTAAAAAATAAAAACCTTTGTAAAAACGGCCTTGGGAGCCCTCCCAGCCTCTTCCCATTTTGTCCCTCGTGCTGCCCCGACTCCCACCCCATTGCCCTCATTAAGGGTGGCCCGGGCCGATTAAAAGCGT
>NW_010162644.1:0-32726 GCF_000695765.1 Mesitornis unicolor | reverse complement strand
CCTTTCCTCACTTGTGTCTTTCCCTGAGGGTTTCACACTTGACTTCAACGCTATCCCAGACAGACAATTTTTGATAGGCTTCAATGAGATCTCATTAGCTAAGTGTTCCTGAGAGTAGCTTATCTGAGGGTAGCTTATCTGTGTAACCTTCAGCAAAACTGTAGGTGTTACAGAGATACCCTTCTCCTGGAAAAACATGCTACCTGACTCCTACTGTATCCTACTCCTACTGTATAAGTGTGCTCTTTCTACATACAGATGTTAACTTGTTTAATTAAATGGAAGCGAAGCAAGGGGTACCACTTGCTGTCATGCACTTCTCCCCACTCCACGGGGCACTGCACCCCTTCTCGCAGCTGCCTGGTGCTGAGGGGTGGGAGGCAGAACCCCCCATGACCGCATCTGCCACTCCTTTAATATTTGGGATGCACCGGGGACCATCGTGCTTCTCTAATGGACAGTATTTGCCAGGAAAATAATGCCTCCGGCAAAGCAGCTGCCAATTGTAAGCAGCGGAGGCCCTGTTGTGTTGTCGCTCTCCCCACCCCTTCCTGCTGCCAGGAAACACAGCCCACGCACCCGCACTGCCTGCCTGTATGGCTGTTCTCTAACTTTTGGACCTATAGTCAAATTTTAGCACATTTAAGGGCCTAAATTTCTAATAGTTTTGTGACAGCCAGCTGAAGGAGAAAAACTCCTACCTGTGCAGGAGTAGGCTCAGCCAGGAGTTTACAGGTTCAGCAAAAACATCAGAGCAGAAGAAAACCAACCTCATAAGCTCTGCAACTCGCAGAAATATGTGATTGTCTTATGGCGAGTGTTCATCCCCACCGAAGAGCCCCTGGCAGCATGGGATGCCATAACGCCACGCAGCATCACGTAACCCAGCACAGGGCTCTGGAACGTCTCCAAAATGCTAAACTTTCCTCTCCTGCCTGACCGGGAGAGTTTCTTCCAGTGCTGGCAATGCAGTGCTCCCTCCTGCAGAGATTTTGACAGGGTCTCACCCAGAGAACAAGAAACTGGGGGAAGGGATCAGGCTGTTCTCCAGCTGTTGTCTGTGGGCAGTGTCTAAGCACTAGGAGCATGAGGGAGGCTTCACAGCTCCCTCACAAGGGATGTTACTGCATATCTTAGAGATAGGGGGAGCACAGTATGCGAAGCACCACTCCTCACTGGGAGCTGGTGAGGCCATCCAACTACAAAGCCACTTGATGTATGTGGAACTGAAAGACACATATCTGAAAATGCACACACACATCTGTGCACACAGATTAGCCACACTGCAAGAGCAGAAAGCAGGAGCCCACCTCCAGGAACTGTGTTCATCCCTTCCTGTGACAGAAGCATCTTCTCCCTTGGCTGTGATCCAACTCCATCACTCAGCTACCTGACAATGGGAGGAGAAGGCAATCCAAACTCAAATGTATTTTGGGGTAAGAGACTAGCTCGGTTGTTTTGGGCACACTCACTCCACTGGCAGCCTGGCTGATGACGGCTGTGCTCATTGAAAAATTGGGGGAAAGGCACATGTCCAGTAACCCCCTGCTGTCTCAGTTCAGCTGAGGAGAAGAGGGCAAATGCCATGCTGCTAACGCAGGTGACACACAATGCCATGCTGCAGCCCCATGTCCCCTCCTCGGGTGGCTTACAAGCCCAGGACCTCAAGCTGGCATGAGGGGGGACATGGCTGCCAGCGGCCTTAAATCCAGTGGTGTCCTCTCCCTCCTATAAGCATGTGGAGAAGGAGCTGAACAATGTAGAAGGTTAAATAAGAGTATCAGCTCGGATTAGAGGCTCTTAGAAAAAGAGACAGAAAGCTTTTTGCCTGCAAAGAAAATAGTTTGTTATTTTGCAATAAATATCCCTACTGCTTTATGGATTGAAAATTACTGTAATAGAAAAAGCACTTCCAAAGAGCACTTGCCTCTCCTTCACCCCACACCTCAACATTTGCACAAAGGAACAGCCCATTATCAGGCAAAGCTAAACCAAAGTGAATTGCACATATCATTTAATACTTTTAAGGGTAGGACCTGTGGCACTAAGCAGTGTGTGTGTGGCTCCCAGCACACACAGCACAGCACTCACTTGTAGTGGTTGTTTCTCCAGGTCCTGGTCCCCAGTGAGGCACCTGCAAGCACAAAGAGTGAATGAAACTAGCTGCCGCCACTACTCTGTCCTGCAACCTAAATTTGTCACGTCAGATTCCAGTAACCTGGCTCCCTTGCCAGCAGCTGGCTTTGCCTGCTAGACAGAAAGATAGACTGAAATCACATTTCTGTCCCCACATGATCAAACCATATCTTAACCTTCTCTTGGATAAGATAAATAGGTCATATTCCTTGAATCACCCTGGACAGCAAGATTGCAGGTTACTAATTTATTTTCCCACTGCATTTCCCCCCTCCCTCAAACTACATCTCCAAGCATCCTTACCAAACCTGGACTCAGTGATTCCAGTAACATCCTTAGCAATACTAAAGGTTGTTGAAATAGTCTCCCATTTACTGCTTCTCAAGCATTTTTTTAGCCTTTTTACAGGCACAGCTTTGTAAGGGACATTTCTCTGTAGCTGCCATCAGCACAGCATCATCGTGTGCATGTATCACTGATCCTTGATATTCTCTCACCTCTATGTCCCACATTCTTTATCCCCAGATGCATGTGGTTATAGGAGACACACAACCCCAGCTTATGAGAGGGAATGAGAGAGCAAGCAAGCAAGATTGCTTTGAAGCAAGGCTAGGGCAGCCTTTTTGCTGCAAGCTTTGTCTCTGTGGTACATGCAATAGATAAACACATACAGAACACTTCTGTTCCCTTTCCACATCATGGTAAAGATCCCAAACCCAAGAACTGCTTTATGTGGGACCCTGTAACAAACCCAGGTGCCAGGGGAGGTGCACAGCCATCTGGATTATAAAGTCAGCTCTACATCAGCTCTACCTGCTCTTTTTCTTAGAGGATGGGCATTGCTCAGCGTCTCTGCACTCAAGTGATCCCTTATATCAAGGTAGACTTTGCATCAGGCTTCAAACAGCAGAGTTTAGGAGGTCTACCCCTGACCACAGTCAGGACAGCCAATGTAAACCACAGGCTGGGAATGCAACAGCCTATGCACAGCTTTCAGTTTGATTAATGCAACAGCCTATGCACAGCTTTCAGTTTGATCAATGCTGTAGTCAGTCAAGGTTTTGAAAACAAGTTTGTAATAGATTTGGAGTGTTAAGTTTTCTAGAGAGTTTTAACCATCAGAAGACACTGAAGTCTTTAAGTCACCTTTAACTGTCTCTATCCCCACATAACGACTGCTCATAGGCACTGGCTGTAGGCCCAGTTGCACACATGTACAACACACATGCCAGCTGTACTTTGGTTACTAAGTGCTGCATAACCTCTATTTTCTTTTCCAGCATTCTTCAGATAAACAATGGTCTCTGCTGTGTATCAGAGATGCTGATACGGTAGGCATCTGCAATCCATGGATGCTGGAGGAGTGGGTAAGTGCTCGTGGGGGTGAGAAGTTCAATGTTTGGAGGTAACCATGCAACGTGACAGCTGAGTTTCTGATCTGCATTTGCCATCCGTGCAGCCCATCAGCACCAGACAGCTAATACTATCTGGGGCCATATGCCCTGTATCTCCTCTCTCTCGTTCTCACTAAGGGCTGTTTACGCAGGTGTGATGTCATCCTCTTTCTCCTCCTCCCATGCTAAGGGCTTGTTTAGCAGAGATAGTCATCCCACGCTTTTCAGGTTGTGCTCAACTCTGCATTCTGCCAAACAATTTTTGACTTTCTAAATGACCATCTTAAATACACGTTGTTCTTACTACCACAACAGCTCCACGGATCTCAAAATACTTGTGAGAATGAGAAAACCCACAGCTTTGTACCCAGGGAACTGAGACAGAATCAAACTCAAACTCAGTTCTCCTAATATCTGTATCTAAGCCACAGGATTGCTTTTAATGAGATGAGATTATTTTAGCTGGACTGTATTTCTCCCTGCTGAGGTTGTGCTCCCAGTTTGTCACTCTGATTTCTGTTTGAACTTCTTATCCCCTGCTATTACTTCTGCAGATTTCTCCATCAGTTTAGCAGGAGAAAGCTGGAGATTTTCTTTTCCCTGCAGGCTAAACTAAATTGAACTAAAGTCTTTTATAACACCTTTGAACTTTTGCAGTTTTTTGGTTGTGGGTTATTTTTTCCTGGAAAAACTAAGCAAAATTTTTTACAGCTGGTAGAGAAATTGGGCTGGTCATCCCCATAAACACTATGTGTGCTAGCAGCTGTGACTTTTGTTTCCAACACAGCACTGAGATCAAACAAGGCTGCAGCTATTCAGACTATTTGCTTCATTAAGAAATAGAGGAGTCATTTGTTCAAAAACACATTCAGCTCTGATAGCAGCAGCTGGCTGCAGTGGAACAGGGGATCCATTTTGGTTTTGCTGTGAAACTTGAGTGTTCTGACACATTATTGTCATGCACCAAGACTGACAAAGTGCTGCCAGAGGATGTAGGAAGCAGAGGGATAATCCTGCCCACTCCAGGCTCACTGCCTGCACAGCTGTGGTACTTAACTCGTTACTGAAAAAGTTCTAGCAGTACTAACAAGAATTTGGGATCCCTGCTTTCATTCATAATAGTCATGTTGTATGCACACCATTTTCCTATTAGGACCACTGGGAATGTGCGAAGATGAGCCTGCCAGGAGCGATGGGCACCACCTGGTTTATCTGCCCCACTGTGCCCAGTGTAGCACCCTTCATCTGCCAGCACTCCTTGGCCTCTTCTGTCACCAAGGTGTAACTGAGCCCTAAGGACTGGTACTCCTTGCAAACTAACCCCAAATCCAAAGAGTGATCTAAGGGACTTAAGGAAAAAATGGGCATAGAATTTTTTTTTAATTCAATCAGGAACTATTTTCAGTTAAGCAAACAACCCCCCAAACAACAAAACCCTGACTCTGATCAAGAAGTGCAGGAAAGCCACTTCAAGAGCAGGACCTGCATTAAGACATTTCTTCTTCAAGACAATAGCTGTCATTTCTGAATTCTATTTCTTTTTTAATAAAATTATTTTTATCATCCATTTAGAGCTGAGATTGTCTGGTCAATATTTAACTATGGTACTCTTTTTCTTTTTTCCTTGTGGTATCTCTGCATATTCATTCTCTAGACAATGGTTTCTTTAAATCTGAAGTTATTTTTTCAGCATAGGCTGCTTTTGTCACTGAAGCCAATGGTAAAATTTCCTGAAAACTAAAAATGAATGCCTTTCAATATAACCATTAGACTTAGGAAATACCATATTTGATTGTCTTTTCTATTTGCCTCCACATTTATTTTGTATTATCCATGCAAAAACAGTATGATTACAAAAATGTAGTAATCAAATTATTCTGGAAATATGCCTTCTCTTAAGATGTCACAACTATGAGTTGCATGTAAAAAAAAATAACTTGCAAAAGAAAATCAAATACAGTAACTAGGCAGAATCAACTCATGCTTTTATTTCCATTGCATATAAAATTTCATATGAAGGTATTGATGTACAGTACTATCCCATAGGCTGTAAGAGAGGCTAAGAAACCACTGAAAGAATAGACATGTGCAATGTACACACAAGTTGCCACTCTCAAGACATACCCAAAGGAAAAATCAAATTAAAACAATAACAAAAAGTGTTTAGGATTTCTGTTGTTATAGTGTCCCTTTTACACCGTTTAAAACAAAAGCAATTGATTTCCTTTGGGCCAGGGCTGCTAAAATCTACAGTTTGTGTCAAAAAGGAGGCTCTGTTTTTCCTTGAAAAAGAATCTCTCCTTTCACAACTAAGTTGCATGCTACGAGGGCTGGGCATCGTTGGAATGGAGGAGAGGTATTTACCTCACTCTGGCAAATTCACTGATACCAGCTCTAAGTAGCCTGGAGTAACATGACGAGTCAAACAGCAAGAGATGCTCAGTCCAACCTGCAAACCTAATACTAGTGTTATTAAAAGATCTAAAGCTTTACCAATCCCCTGTATATATAGTACATTTTACTATACATACCTGTACAAAGCCTTAGATATATCTAGATAAAATAAAACTTTGGCTGCTTGTAACACTAATATTGGTGTTGGAAAGCATTTCCAAGATTAAAGTTGTCTTTAGTCCTCCTTTATGGATTTTGCTTACACAGTGATAATTTGTGCTACTAAATAAGGAAGGGAAATTACAGATGATTGTAAAAGTGTATGAGTTATACCCTTTTAATTTCAATATTCCAATTATTCCACTTCCCAGTACGCATTACAATATGTGTAGTAGAGATGCTTTCCAAAGCTGTTTCAGTGCAATTCAGTACTGAAATACAGCATCTTTTTTTTTTTCTTTTTTTTTTTTTATTTAGGAGAAAAAAAATGGCTGCAGTAATCCCAGGTGATAAATCAGAGAGCCAATAACATTATATTGCCAGAAGTCTGGAAAAGCTTGAACTTCCAGTAAAGTCATGGATGAAAGCTCACTGTAGTATGTCATGCATATTAGCTTGTATGAATATCCCCATCAGTTAGCAACTAAAAAAATAGTAGAAATGCCCAGCCCTATCCCCACAGCTACCTTACTTTCAAATGCAGCAAAACAGAAGAAGATATTGTTTGAAGTTAAGGCACAGCCCTGGGACCAAAGACCTGCAGCTTTTTTATTGATATATCTTTATGTATTTTATACTTTTCTTGAATCTTCCATAAACAAGCTCTAAGATGACACAGAATATATTACAGGAGAAAAATGTACAAGGAATATGTATACACGATAATCATTCTCTCACCAAGAGTTTCCAAATATAGCAACACCACCCTGACAAGGATGATGTTATCACAGGAGTTGATAATTTACAGTTAACATTACAGTATGTACATTACAATAAATACATGGTTGTAAACAGAGACAAACAAGACTGTATTACAGGTAAGGTCATTTGGTGAGAAAAATGCATGGCACAAATAAAATAAATAATGCATTTGAAAGGAACTGTCAGAGCTTTCTGTAAAATCCATTTCATTCAAGTTTTTTAAACTTCTGAGTGCTATTTGTTCTATCTATATTTTTTTGTTATCATTTTTTAATAATGACACAAGAATTCAAATACAGCATTATTGAGTACAGTAACTTGCAAGCTAAAGTGTACTGTTATAAGCAAGGTGAATTTTCTTTTTTCTGCCACTCAATACCAACTCACTGCATTTTCTTATGGCAAAAATATTTAGAACACACAAAGCCACTTGTAAAGTGTATTGTTTTAAAGCAGTGTGCAATGCTAAAACACATTTTGGCAAAAGACAAAAAAACTGTACAGTTCATTATATCCCCATCTCTAATAAATGATACGATTTTGTACTATTTGATTGTCCACGTGTATGGGTGTGTATTTCACAATATGGTGTTATTCTTTTCTTTTACTTTCAATTAGTGCAGATAGAAAACCTTTTCAGGTCCCTATTGGTTATTTTGGAATTTATATTGCTTGTCCATTATTAAGGTTCCAGGCACTATTGGGGACTGAAAGGATTTTTAGGTGAATCAGATTCTGGAAGAAATTATGAAGAACAACAACAAAATGTACCAAAAACTGAAAAAAATCCCCCATGAGTTCTCCTCATTCTCCTTCCTCCTTCTGTGCTAAGGCCCTGTGAGGCCTAAAAGTAGAGAAAACTTGGATACAGCAGAAAGCAAAATGCATTTAAAAGCTGGATTATTAGCCAGTTGGTTTTAAACAGGTTTTTATTCTAGATCTCAGATACTTAAAAAAACTCCCTGTATTCATAGCTGCAAATTTATTACAAAATTAATCAAAGGAGGAAATAATGGCTGTTGCTTTTTTCTCTTGTTAAGAAATCATCTTGGTCTTGACATTTTACCAGAATTTTACACAGTAGGAGCTTGTTAGCTTCCCTAGGCAATTATTTCCCATCTTCTAGGCTCAAAACTACAACTTTAACAAAGACTGACGTGGAGGAAATAAAATTCCTTCTCCTTTCATGTGACCAAACAACAGGACCAGAAAATGACAAATACAAACTCCTACCTCCTCTTAACTCTCCAAGTTACAGAAGCTTTCAGTACCAATCAAATTGAAAAGCATGATCCTCTCAGCGTAAGTTGCATGAAGGATGAAAAGATCTGAGATTAAAATCACAGAATGGTTTGGGCTCGAAGGGACCTTTAAAGGTCATCCAGTCCAACCCCCCTGCAGTAAACAGGGACATTCTCAACCAGATCAGGTTGCTCAGAGCCCCATCCAACCTGACCTAGAATATCTCCAGGGATGGGGTCTCTACCACCTCACTGGGCAACCTGTTCCAGTGTTTCACCACACTCATGGTAAAGAACTTCTTCCTAATGTCTAATCTAAATCTCCTCTGCTTTTGTTTAAAACCACTGCGCCTCATCCTATCACTACACACCCTTGTAAACAGACCCTCCCCAGCTTTCTTGTACTCTTCAAGTACCGGAAGGCCGCTATAAGGTTTCCCCAGAAAATAATGTGGCGCGAACTAACAACTCTCATGATGCATTGCTCATTTACATTAAAAGAAAAGACTGACCTGGATCTTCTTGCAACAAAGACACTAAAAAATAACACTATTCTTTATTTTCTACACATCTCAGGTTAGCAAATGGTTTTACTAGATAGCTGACACATTAAAAATTAATAAGAGTTAAAATTGGAAATATTACACTAATGCCTTTTTCACCAGAACCAGTATTCCATACATGGTATTAGCCTGTTCTGATTTAGCAGTATATACCTCCCAGCCACAAATGGTCTGGAAACACCACTTCAGAGGGACAAATTTTATTAGTATAGCAGAAAAGCTGCTTTTGTATTAAGACAATTCATTACCTTTCTTATGAGCTATAGTCCTGCGAATTCTAATCTTAGTGGTCCCAGTTAGTTTTACCATGACCACTTGTAGTTATACAGAACGGGCAGGATCAGTCCCCTGTGAGGGCAAAAGTACAAATTAAGTTCCTCTAGTAAGTTTGGGAAAACTGTGATGAAAAACAAAAACAAAAAAGTAATCATAGTGAAACACAAAGGATATTCATGGAACTCACTAATATATAAAATAATAGACTTTTACAGCTCAGTATTACCATGAGATTCTAAGGTGCAAAAAAGAAAAAAAGGAAAGGGAAAAAAACCTAGAAATATTATCCAGTGTAGCACAGATTTGTACTGAAAACTTGTAAGTTATCCTTTGGAACAAAATAACCAGTGGCAGATATAGCCTGAAAGTGTTTTTTTAAAATATCATACCTTGGAACATTTAATAATAAAAGCAAGCTCTAAAAAGGTCTCTTACAAATTACACAAAATGCAGATGTTAGAGCAACCCACTGGGTCACGCTTTTCAGTCAGGTATTAGGAAGACTTGAAATTAGAAAATTATAAAACTTCCACAGCTCATCTTCCTGTTTGTAACAGAATCATGTTGTGTCAACACCATTTATGGGCATTTGTTTTCCAGTAGGAACCTCAGTTGATTTTCTGTCTGTTTTCTCTCATGATGAACACTATCCAATGCTTTGCTTGTGAAATACAATGAATTCAAAAACTATCAAAGCATACAAGCATTCAGTTGGCAGGTGGTACTCTTCTGAAAACATTTGCTTTATTTAATCAAATCTGCCAAATGGAGAGCTTATTAAAACGTAGTTTATGATGTTCTCCCCCCTGCTTTCTGATGCCACAGAGGTGAAAATTCTGGGTACAATATTCCTGAGTGCCAAACTGAGTCATCAAGGTCAGTTTTGATCAACAAATGTCCCGGCAGATGACAGTGAGTTGTGACTACGGTTGTAGCATGTGACATACACTTTGGAAACCATTACCTAATAAAAAACAACAACAACCACAACAACAACAAAAAACACAACAGAGAGAAAGAGGAAAAGAAAGGGAGAGGGGAAGAGAGAAAGATACTGCGTCTTCATTGTTACGTTTCAGGAGAACGGTCTTCCACCACACAAGATTCTGTCTGGTTCTCCTCCTCTTCTACTTCTTCCCCTACTTGCTCATCAAGAAGAATTTCAGTGGATTCTGAATCCTGGGTGCAAAGAGTCTTGGAGTCACTGCAGCTGGTGTCGTCTTCTACTTGGCTTCCACTGTCCTTTTCAGTGTCTGACTCACCGTCTTCCTCCAGTGTTAGTTCAAACTGGAATTTTTCAGCTTGGCCCTGCTTACTCTCTTCCTGGTCATCAGGTGCAGGAGAGGGGCTCTGAGGAATTGTGCTCTGGTACCATTCTCGATTGTCCTCCAGTGTATCTAAGATATCCTGGGCATCTGGGTGAACGAGATCTGCCCATGTCTCCCACAGAGGATGAACAATGTAGTCTATAAAACCCACCTGTTTCAAATCATACAAAATTAGGAAGAGCTCTTATTCACAAAGAAATAAACAATTATGCCTATAAGTCATGCGAAGTATAAGAAATACAGTACTAGTAAGAGACACTAGATGGACTACCCTTAAAGGTAGCTGAAAGGAAACCATACTGTTTTATGTAGAAAATACATAAATAAATAAATATAAACATAAATAAATGTGTCTTTTACATTTCAAAAGTCTGATTCAGGATATTGGATAAGGACTTGGAAAGGGTCTGTTTTCCAATCAACCATTCTTTCCAAAAATCTCCACTGTATCTAGTGAGCCAAGGAGCTGCTTTATATTTAATTCTGCTTTTGAAGGAAACCCTAATAAGCAGCTGTACAATACTTCCTTCTGAGATGTATGCTTTGTTGCAGATCATGACAACGATGGAATCTGTTCAGGAAATACACTGCCATGCACTATGTTTTCACAGTAAAAATCTCAGCTCCCCTCACTCACTACTCAGGAGATGAATTAAATAACTGGGAGGAAAAAAGGGAAACAGTACATTAAGAAATTAATCAAAACATGGTTATGGACCATCCTTTTCTGTTAAAATGTTGTACTGTGTTATTTAACTGCCTACACAAATCAATTACCTGTGATTTTTCTACAGATGCATTGTGCTTATCACACATGGGACTTATCTCCATTCCCCTCTCTCTTTCCCGATCTCCTTGACGGAAAAATTCTTCCATTATTCTGTCTGTCCATTGGCGGTAGAGATGGAGTGGCTTGGTTGGATTGCTGAGATCTGCACAGTGCACCATGTTCTGAAGGACCTAAAATAGATTGAACAGCTGCAGTGTTATTACACTGGAGAAAACCAGCTCCTTTTCCATTTACACTTTTGGTGGCTGTGAAACAGAATCTTGAAAATACATGTAGTGCAAGATTTATGCTAAAGAGCAAAAAAACTTAGGTGTTTTTCACACATGCAGTAATAGCCATGAACTACCTTGCTTCTGTTGCTTCTGCCTGTATACAGGACATAAAATCTTTGAGAGACAGACCAATCACGCACTGATTATTTGAAGGGAAAGCCAAAGCTTCATTTAGTCCACAAGTACTCTAGCACCTCATTACTCTCAGAGTCACTCAGTACCTAACAGAGTATGCAACAGGTACAAGACATACCAGACAGAAGAGAGAAGGTAGTAAGTCATGGTGTGACAGATGATCTAACCCATGCTGGAGAAGAGGTAGGCCAATGTTAATAAGGATATAAGTCAATACAAGTGATCATTTGCAGATTCATTTACTTACCTGAATCCGGTCTGAATAGTTATCAAGAAGCAAGACACCAGAACTGGTCACTTTTTTGGTTTCAACCATAGTTTTTAAATCAGCCAGTAGATTCATATGCTTAGACATGTCTGTTGCAAGTACCTTGAAAGAAACAAACAAATACATGAATATTACATATATTATTCTACTGATTTTTAAAAAAATCTTTGAACATATATATAAACATTTTTGGGGGTACCCATAACTCCTGTGTCTGAATACACTATAAAAGTATGAGTTCTGTGTGTCATTAGTGTCTAAAATACTAAGTTTTCATTTTGTTTTTTTTAAGAATACGACAAAATGATTGTTCAGAATTATCTGATCCACCTAAATTCATCATCATTGAGCTGCAAATTTCCTGTGACGGTGAAATGGCGTACACGTCAGCACGAAAACAGCTTGAAGCAGGATTGTATACCTTCTGAAAAGGTGTAGATGGTTATTATGCTTGGTAAGACATGATAAAACTTCAAACTTTTACTTCATTGGTTATAGTTCTAATGACATGTAATTTATCATAAAACGCTTCTGTGCTTTATTATGCGATTTGCTAACACAATGGAAGAGGGTCTCTCAAGCAGAACTCACAATGTCAATGACCATTTTCCTCAGTGATTGCCTCTGTTTTTTGGTCAAATTCTGGAAAATGTCACAATTTTCCTCCTGCAGCAGCTTGAAACCCACAGCTAAGTGATGATTCTCCAGTACTGATGAGTCATTGTACATCAAGGCGAGTTCGGAATCTGCAATAACAATCACAGGGCAGAACATTACTAAAGCCTGTGCTTCTACCAAATCCCTTGACATTTTCCAAATTCATTATATTCATAAGATTTACAGATGAACTTTTAGAAACAGAATTCCTGTAGTTCACACAGTATCCAAAGTTACAGATTTAATGACTAAGCATCTTAACAAATAAAGGCAAAATATGTTGAGGTAAATAAAGAAAATGCTTTGCAATGAAGCATGTACATATGCCTGGAGTGGCAAGTTAGAAATACAAGGAAGGTATTTTTCAGAATATATTTTCATATCTGCATGAGGTCACATGGAAAATACTCTATGTATAAATTTTTCTTTACTGTGAGGGGGATGAGACACTGGCACAGGTTGCCCAGGCAAGCTGTGGATGCCCCCTCCCTGGAAGTGTCCAAGGCCAGGTACGACAGGGCTTTGGGCAACCTGGCCTAGTGGGAGGTGTCCCTGCCCATGCATGGGCATTGAAATTAGCTGACCTTTAAAGTCCCTTCCAACACAAACTATTCTATGATTCTATGCTAAACATACAAACTAAAACTCACTCTGATGTTTTATCTTCTCATGCCTCCTTCCCATCATGACTACTAAAACATCACTGTTTAAGTCAAGTTGCAGCTATCTAGCACTCAGACTAGGAAAACATAACTGAGGCTTTGCTGCACGTCAGGCAGAAAGCACACATCTTGGTTTTCAAACCACGTCCTTCTGCAGTTAGCTAAGGCACTCAGACGCCTAGCTGATTAGGCCTACAGGTCATTAGTCTATGACAACTGGGTGTTTTGAGAGGAGGCTGGTAGGATGGTATCAGTTATGCTTCTGGTCTTTTTGTTGAAAGGTCATTGAAAATGCTAGCACTGGCCTTGCCTACTGCCTCGTACTTGAGCATGGTCAACAGCTGATGCCATAATGTTGTGTTTTCCAACAGAAGTATTCTTGACTTGGTCACTCTGTATGGCTGTGATAACAACATACACTGTCCTACCAGTGCCTGTGCTAAGGCACACACGCAAGGTCTACATTTGTCTGGTTTTTACAGACAGCTCTGACAGATAAAAGCAGTTGCAACAATTTTCTGCACAGCTTCAGATTGTACCCAGAGATACCGCACAGTCAGCTTGCGTATGTCTTTAAGAAACAGCTTGCAAATGAACCTGTCATAAGAAACAAACACTTTTTATGCAATCACACTTGTCATGTGTGATATTAACTTCTATTTATCACAGCTTTTCTACCCTAAATCTAAACACATATCAGCCTATTCTACTCTTTGTTGTCTTTATCTTCCATCACAGCAACTTTGCTTTAAAATCTCGCTGGCTCAATGGGGTGCCTATAAAAGCTCTGTTCTTCAGATTTCACTAGTCTCATTATCCATTCTCCTGCTGTCTTCCTCTCCTGTCTTAAATACATTGATCCTTTGAATCAGGAAACCCTTCCTCTACCTTTCCTTATCCCAACGGCAGCAAAATGGTGACAGCAAAACGAAAAAGAGAGTGAGTTTATCAAGTGATCTCTCATTTTTCACAGAACATTTACAAAGCTTGCCTATTTGTTACTTTTTGTACAAAGAACACAGGCATTAGTTTGTTGGTTTTTTTTCTTCCTTTCCAACAACCTTCTGATGAGCCCAAACTGCAAAACATTCAACATTGCCGTAACACTTTGGAAAGGCTGAGGCTAAAATATGCTCAACTTGGTAACAGAGGTGGCAATAGAAGAAAGCTCTTGGTAATCTTCGTAACACATTATAAGCTTCAGAAGTATTTCTCTGGGAGTTACAGAGTTACAATGAACAAATAAGCAACTCCGCTGATGCTAAGTGTGTGTTAACACAATCCATATTTGTTTGTTCTTTAATAGCATTCAAGGGGGATTAAATTTTTAGACAATTACATTAATAGACTTTAAATCCCTAAATAGGTAAATAATATTCATAAATACCACATGTGAGTAGTTATAAAGAATAAGCAGAAATACGGCAAATATGTACATACTTTAAGTCATTCTAATTCTTGTGCTTTTTAAAACTGTATTCTTTTACTTCTTAGTGAAACGTTAATACATTGTAAGGTTCACTGGAAAACAAAACTAGGTGGAAGCAAATTATATTCTAGAGGTTAGGAAAATCCAGCATTTGAGAGACCTAAATTAGATGGCCTTTACCTCTGTCTCTGTTCCTACAGCTTCTTCTTTGTACATAGAGCAACTCAAAAGGGAAAAAAAAAATCTGTCTCTTTCAGCTTGGCAACAGCAGTTCCAGTTAGTGATGCTACTTGACCAACATGGAAGCTTTTTCTGTCAAAAACTGAATTGAGAAAAACTAGACGTTTCTTCTAGGCCACTAAATAAGCAGCATCAGAATCACTTCTAACTTACCTGAATTTCAACTGTCTACCTAAAAGCAAAAGCTTTATGTATCACTATTGGTCTCTTCAACTAGCCAGCCATTCTGGTTAAACCTGAAAAACTCAGTGGTTTCCTTGTAGCACCTCAGGGCCACCAATATATCCTGATACATTCAATTTCTGATTGAACAAACAAATAAAAACTTTACTTACAAATGCACACTCTTAAGAATTTAAGTATTACACACTATTTCATGCACAAAGCTTGATTCACTCCCTTCCTATACCATGCACCTGGACTGTATGGGTTACCAATAAAGCACCAGAAATATAGGGGTCAATCCCAATCCTCCTCCTTGCAGATGAGTCATCATATTGAATTTCACTACAGGGCAGCCCTCAGGCTATAAAGACAAAATTAGATGCAGGCTAAACTGGAGTGGAGGTCCTATTTGAATGCACAGCAGCAATGAGTCAGAAGAGGAGCTCCCTTCTTCAAACTATACTGCTGATTTGGGGATCGTATTATTTCAGCACCAGTGCATCAGATTCACTCAAGTACAGAAATGATAGTATCTATAAATGCACAACCAGATGGGTCAAATACACAACCTTAGGTATGTTTCAATTTCTGTAGCTTTTTCTTCTTCTCTATGTGGATTATTAGTATAATTTCAACTTTTGTTCTTCTGGGTCAGTTATCATAAAGGAAGAAGTTGTCAGATGGCAAAAGAAATAACATCATACGACGGAACTTGCACTGACCTACGATGTGCTACACACTTATAGAAGTAACATAGACCACTGAAATCAAAGCAGGTTACACTGGGGCAACAAGCTGTACAGAAAATGTGCCGTGATCAGGTTCAACGAAGCTAATAGTGTTCTTCTGCTAGAAGATCAAAGAGTGTGGAAAGGTTCATGCAATGCTGCAGAGAACAGCCTTGAGAAATGTAGAACAAGTACACTGTGTTTCAAACTTGGAGATGGCATTAGGGTCTCATTTCATCAGGGTTTTTTCCTCCACACATGGAGTGCCAGCAATAGATTCACACACACAGAAATAAAATACAGAGGTTTGCCGTAGCCTGCCTGGACAGGCTGAGAAAATTCAGCCTAAGATCCACGAGTATGCAGAGGACAGAAGCCACATACAGCAGCCAGGGAGACAGATATGGGCCTGTTACTCTGCTTGTTAAAAAGAAACTTGTTTTCTTAATTTCTTAAAAAGATATGGCTATACTTGGTCGCATCGTATGCTTCCAGTATAATTCCATAAACTGTTTTCTTCCTTTTTTTGATTGTAATTTTATTTTCTTTCATTTTTCTCCTACAACTTTGTTATGTAATGTAAACCAACTAATTTCCAGGAGATACCACATCCAATACATTGAAACTGTGCCAGGATTATAGTTCATGTCTTAGTAATTCTTGCTAGAGGGTACTATGTATATTATTTCTAAAGCTACAAGAAATGCAAAGAAAACCACTGAACATTAAACTTACTTGTGTTGATAAGAAACTGGTTAGAAACCCCAGGATGATCTACATCATGTATTGCACTGGCAAAAATTGCTGCAAGAATCTCCAAATCAGTGAACACTGCCTAGAAAACAATGAAACAGAAATGACAATCAGTGATCAATGAAAGTCTTTTCAATAAGGACTCTACTTTGAATCTAGATCTGAACAAATAAACCACATTTGAAATGTAACAGAGATCTCAAGAGATTTTACACATAGGCTATCACAACCTTTTGTAAAAACGCAACTTACGTAGAATTCCATAAACATTTCAAGTTTGGCCAAAGTAAAACAATCCTTACTTCACACTGACAGCACCACTAAATTCCGTAACAAGGGCAGTTTATTCAGCTTCAGCCTATAAACAAATCCACTTTTATTAGATCCTTTAGTACAGGTTTCTAACCTACAGCACAAATTGAAGTTAAAAATTTCAGCCCAACTCCTACATATTGTGTACTTGAAAGATGCACATCTCCTAAATGATGCCAAAGGAAATGGCAACAGACTATGACGCATCTTACTTCACATTTACTGATTTCTCTTCTGTATAAGATTATTAGGAGGAGAGGATGGGAGGACTGCAATGGACCTGCCATGTCCCTGAGCCCAGTCCTCTGCTGTCACAAGCACCCACATTATAAAATTGCTTTCATAATCGATCAAGAACAGCTCAGAAGTGCAGAGGTCAGCAGAGGCACTGGGAAGATACTGCTATTTTACTGCCTAAAGCTATGCTGAGAACAAGGCCACATAAAACAGTTGATGAGGGGGGAAAAAAACAAACCCAAAATGCTACTGATGACCAGTTCAGCTGTTTGGTGAAGGCAGTGAAGATTTAAGAACATAATCCGATCTTTCTCCTTGAAATAAAGAAAATCTTTCCCAAGAGAATTCCCAAGTCTTTGAGGATCAAGACCTGCCAACAGTCATAACGTCCACTCAGAACCTTTTTCTTAAAAAGATGGTAAAGCAGAAGCATTCAGTAACATGGAATATTGGTCATTATGAAAAACAGCCAAAATGCAGTCTTCCTTGAAAATGAAGGCAAATCCTTTTAAATTACTAAAATTTGAACTGCTTGCTCTACTTGCCTTTTTCCAACAATTTACTGGGATATATGAATGTTTGCTATACTATGACCTGAATTGTGCTTAAAAAGGGCAAGGTGATTGCCACCTTTCTTCCACTTCTTTCTACTTCAGAGATTTAAGCACATTTGACAAAAGAATTCCTCCAAAAGGACTAAATGAAATGTTGGGGTTTTTTTTCAAAAAAATTTTGTAATATTTATGGAAAAAAAGAAGAGATAGTCCAGTGAAAATTAAGTACATGTTATACTCTCTGAGAAACAAACACAAAAGTAGCCTTTCAGGACCAGAATAAATATGCACAAGGGAAAAAAAGCCAACAAAAAACAAACGCCCTCTTGAGGAAATCCCCTTTTATCACTATCTTACCTAAGCAATTCCACTAATTGTGGTTAGTGAGAATCCCACATGGGAAATAATGACAGAACAGGGTGTAGTATTAATAATAAGATGGTGGTAACAAATTATGCATTGTGATAAAATGCAAAACGTTACGACAGTAGAAATCTACATGTTTTAAAACATGTGACATTTTCTCACAATGTTCACATGTAAATAAGCTTTGATCCTCACAATGTATTTTTGAAAGAGCAGAATTAATGAAATGTTAAGATTTCTTCTAAAAATACTGCAGAAACTAAGATCCTTAATATTTAGTTTAGAAGAGTCTTAGTACATCCCTTTCTCTCATGCCTGCCTCCTTCCCATCTCAGCACAGTTTACCTCTAATGCCGGGGTTGACAGCAGGACATGGGTTGACTGGACAACATCTGCAGCATGTATGTTATTGTGATATGCCACATCTGCATGGTAATGGTCTTCCAGGGTCATCAAGTAAGTTATCAAAGTATCTACTGGAATCTTAAATGTTTTTAACAAGTCTCGTTCCTAGAAAAGGAAGAGAGAAACAATTAAGATTACAAAGGACAGAAAAATATCTGAATATAAGCAAAAAGCAGCATGGCTGCTGCTACTTGCCTGAAAAATGGTGTGCATGATGACTGTCAAAGGTCTGTTTCCAGATAACTCAGCCACTCTGAAAACCTGAAGGCCCCATTTGTTCACATCTTCTAGTTCCTAGAGCAGAATCAAGCAACAGTTTTAGACTATTACCTACTAGTTAGCTGCTGGTGCAAAAATCATAGGAAATGTCACTAACACCAAAACCAGAAATTATGTACATAAAATGATACAGCTAGAGACAGGACCTGGAAGGACAGCTCTAATGTTATATACCAGTTGCACATTTTCAAAAAACATAGGGCTGCCATATATTTTCATTCCAGTGACAGTATATGGTATCTTTACTTTTGATTCTTCAGATATTATTTATGAATAAGCAGCTTTATTAATGCATACACAAATGCAAATTCACATTCCATCTCCAGATTAAATCCTCTTCATGCAAAATTTAAACCTTATGGCCTGATTCTGATTTTACTTGTTATTCTTTCACTTCACAAAATTTATATTATTTTAAGTGAGACAACCTTTTGGTGCTACAGCTTGAAATCAATGGTTATAAGGAGAGGATGGAATAATACTGACAACTCCACCCTCAATTTTAATTCAATGGTTTTAATTCAAAGATTTGCATATTCTCTACCTTAGCAAGACTTTCTTCTTGGTCTGTTTTAACTCCAAATCTGGGAATACTAGAATTAGTCAGGCTCGAGCTATGCGTCAGTTTTTTGACTCCACTGATCTGGGACATCGGCCTCTTCTTTTTCTCTTTCTCCTTCTGTGTTGGAGAAGGGATTTCAACTTCATGTTGTTTGTCTTCAGAAGAATGAAGAAAAAGAGAATAATTTTTAAAAGAATTACAAATAATTTTGTCCATTTCACTGTTGAGTTGCATCTTATGGATATTGTAATTCTTAAGTTTTTTTTTTAAATTTTATATTTGGAGTTTTTGTAATAGATACTTCATATCAAGAGCAGTAAAAGCATGAAGAGATAAACAGAGACCTATACCTTGGTATAGCAAATCTCTATTTAACAAATTGCCTCATTACGTCTAAACTGGCTTTAAATGTGACTTGTGACTGTCTGAAGTGAGTTCCACTTCTGCACCCCTAGTGCTGTGGACATGGTTAATCCTTTCATTATAAAACTGTTATTACAACTGAACAGAAATCTAAACTTTCATTTTACAAGAAAATTTAAAATTTCTTCTTTTCCATCAAAAATACTCTCTGAAATTGCATTTCAAAACCAATCAAAATGGTATCTCATGTAAACCTTTACAAAACATTCTCAGGACTCAAAAGACCTGATACTTGGAGACTGGTCCTATTTGTATTAAGACTGTCCAACTCGGAAAGTCTTTTGTCAGCCACATCTACAAAGGCTTTGTATGTAGGGGTCGCTCATGTCAGCAGTGCAGTGTATTCTGTACCTCCCAAACAGAGTAATACTGACAGGGCTGTTTTGCTAAAACCCAGCATTCTGCCGCAGGACTTTACTTCAAACCCAAGTCTATACAACAAACAACTCTCCTGCCAAAACTGCTGGGAATTCACATTAATTTTTGTTCTTTTTATTCATACTCTATTTCAACATAGAGTTTAAATGACTCCCTCCAAATTTTCTCTTCTTTACTGAAATGTACCTGTACCTTTTCTAGTCCTCAAGGAATCTTCCAGCAAAACTAGGAAAATCTAGAACAGATGTTTCTAACATAGGAACCTACCAAAAACTTTAATTTAAAAAAATACTTCAGAACAAAAGAAACAAAAAAAAAAGAAAGAAAATTTGGGCTCTTAAAACATTTGTCTGTTTTTCCCTTCCTGCAGTAGTCATTTTCAATAAAGTCACAGAAACCAGATGAGGGTAGCAAGCCCATTGCTAATTATCAGACTGTTACTGTGTTTGCTTCTTTACTTTATTTCTTTTTTCCATTTATTTTTTTTTAATTACCCTTTAGCACATTCATTTACTGGACACCTCAAATTCAAAACAAATCACAGTGAAGAAGGGACTGTGGAAATGTCATCAAGCTTTAGCCTGTGGCACTGAGCTCCCTGATTGCTCCTACCATACTTTGCTCTCCTCATACTGACAATCAAGAATAGGGGGAGGTGGAGCACTGCAGCTCATGACTGGTGCAAAGCAACAACAGATGAAGAGCAATGACTCGTTTTCGTGCTTTGATGCTTATGGTTTCAGTCATATGCACAAAGTTTAGACCCATCAAAGGGATGTTCGTAAGCCACGCTGTCAGATTAACTCAAGTGAAAGGGAGCGTGTGTCTGAATGACTTTAGATCTCTGGAGGAGTTCCATGAAACTGCCTCTGCTTTTGTAATTACAAGCACCCAGGGCTAAGGATCTTGCGCCCATCTGAACATCCAGAAAAGACAGCTTGCCATTTTGGCACTTGTGCTATGCTCATTGACAGGTTCTCTTACATTTTATGTTCATAGAAAAACAGGTTAATGACACTGAAAAAGAAAAACCTCACGTATTTTTATGCTTAATGTAGGAGCCTTAATCCTTACGCAAGTAAAAAATTTGTTGTCATTATGAATAATTTCATACACGTCATATAGCCCCACTTGGGAAAACACTCTAAAGAATAAGAAGAGCAGAAAAACCTATTTTCTCATGGCAAGTTTCTAACTTTCAAATGTGAGAAAGTCTGTAGCTCTTCAGGAGATAGATTATGTATTAAAACAGAACTAACTAAATTCATTAAATTTTTCAATTAAGAGAATGTTTCCACTCTTCACATTGTTGCTCAGAACCTATACACTTAGACTGCCTATTTTGAAAATACTCTATTTAAGCAATAATTCTGTAGATTAGTTGTTTTCCCCATTGTATTCCTCTTGTACCTACAGTTTTAAATATCCTAGTTTTTCAAGCAGCCACCAAATAACATCCATGGCTCAGTAACTTAGAATCCAATTGCCTTTCCAGCCCTCTTTCTGCTTCAAACTGAGGTCTCATGGCGAAAGGCTGACATGCATTTCTTTACCCTGTCAAAATGAGCCTTAAGTTCTCAAGCGAAAGCAAACACAAACTGGTATCTCAGTCTTCTCAGCCTAAGTGGGTCAACTTCTGGTGACTTTCACGGCACCTGAAGCTGTGCAGTATTGCTTCTTCATGACAGAGGTTCATCCCTCTCTTACTGTGTGAAACCCTGCTGTGCCGCAGCACTGAGGCATACTGCACAGTCATGGGTAAACTGAATAGATACATTAAGCAATCCATTTAGGATATGGTGACAAGCAGGATAAAATGTACCTCGAAAATCCCATTTCTTTCAAAAAACACAAAAAGCACCAGCTATCATATCTCACGCAAATAAACAAAGATGTATCCTAACATGTGACCTGCACTTTTTAAAGTACTTGCTATCCTAATTTAGAAATATTCAGCTGCGCCTCCCCTTACATGCACAGTCTTTATGAATCAATGGTGTTTAGCTCAAAATATGTTTGGGATTGGTATATTTATCTTAATGTTCAAAATCAACAGTATGGAACTGAGTTTTATTCATTTTCACCTGTTTTAGCAAAAATATACTTAGTTCTGCAAAGCCATAGAGGAGGAACCATACTCTTTGAATACTGTGTCTGGCTTTTTTAATCCTCGCATCCCACTATGCAAGCACTTGAACTGCACATATTCTCCTGGCAGCAGTCTGTTCAGATGTCAACTTAGTCATACTCGCCCACCTGCTCATGTGCAGGCAGGGAATACCAAAGCATCAGAACCATGTGCTATGAGATTTTATGAGGTTATTTGTGCTTGTGTGCTTCCAGCAGACTGAAACCTCTTTGTGGTAACTTTCATAGGGGAAACAAGAGTGGAAGAATTTTTTTTAATACATAATCAATTATATATTCACTTCTTAATATGGTAGCAATATAGTAGTTGTAATGTTACATGAAAACATGTGTATGAGTATTTATCTGTAATCGCACACACAGGGAAACTACATACACAACCTAAATGAGCTGTGAAGAAATGGATCTAATATGATCTCTCTGCTCAAACACTGAACAATAAGATACTAAACGTACAGTTTCTGAAAACAGAAATAAATGTGGAAAGTTACTTGCTCTTAAGCCCTATGACAGCCCAGAGATTAAAAAACCAAAAGGCAAAAAAATTAACTCCCATAATACGCTTACCTAAGAAGGTGTTTGAGATATATTCTGAGACCTGATTGCCTGATCTGCTCATTTCGGAGAGGTGAGTTAGCTCCCGGTTGAGCATTCTTTTAAACTGGAAATCAAAAGAAAAGAAAACAAGAAAGTATAACATTAGCAATCAAGATGTATTTTAGTTAGGATGAGAAAATGCAGTCAGTTTATGATTGGGGAGAGAACATGATATTAAGAATATATCCTAAACTAAGATAACTATAAAAGCAAAAATCACATGTAACACTGCTGTACCCTACTAAATTATTCATGGGTTGGACAATATAATTCTTAACCTGCTAAAATAAATACTCCACAGTGATTCAATTAGTAAGGCACAGGGTCTTACTAGTAACTGAAAACTATAAGACATATATATACACACGAATAATAAATATTACTGTCTTTTCCATTTTCTAATTTTAATTTGGAGAGAAAATACAGATGGATTTACATAGGACCTCTTCTCTACTAAGGTTTTCTTATCATACTCGTAATTTAATCTAATTCTGCATTTTTTGCAATTAATTTTGTAATAGCTCAAGTTTAACTTAGCTTTTGTTATTAATCTATGCAAGTACATTTGACAGCACTGCTCAAAACAGTAAAAATATCTTAATGATTTCCTACACACCAATATGGATAAATGTAGGTTTTGTTGTCTTTGACTTAAAATTATTTTACTGGATCAGCCCATTGACTTGATGATTCCACAGTCTCAGAAAACTGTCAGTATCTGTATGAAACACTGGAGTAAAAAATACCCATCTGTGGAAACACCCTCCTTTTACCTCCAAGTTGGCAGTGCACTCTAGACACTCTATAGAAGTGGATATTAACATTCAATGAAATGTGTAATTGATTAGCTACTCATCATTGAGCCTTTCTTGATCCCTTCTAAATTCCAGGGTTAAATGATATCTTGTGGCATTGTGTTTGACAGGTTAACTGCATAATACAGCTCTAGCTATCTTACATGCAGTTTCATTTACTATAGTTCTGCCCTGCTACTATCAACAAATAGAACTGAGCAATATTTATTAGCAATTCAAACAACTCTTACCAATGTGAATTAGCACCCGTCACGACTGAATTTTGCCTCCCACTGTGCCATCCTTTCAATTTATTAGATTTTTCAGCCATCATTTCTCTTAACAAAGCCAAATGATTTGTGCCATTTTCAGAATTACCTTTCCCCTTGTTCACCCAGTTACAACAATTTATTACATCAAGCAAAAGTTATCCTCAGTATACATCCCTAAAAACTTTCCTCTATGTTGAAAACTGGTAATTCATTATTCTACACAACATAAAGCACTACACTAAACATTAACCACATCCTTTCCATACCACTGGAATCATCAAAGACCCTTCTTCAAAGAGGCCCTGCATAGTGAAAGGTTATTTTCTTCACAAAGTCTTTGTAAGTCACTAATTACTATATTGTTCACAGTATGTCAAGTAACAATTACCTTTAATATAACACTAACCATTAGCCACTGCATTTTCCTTCCATCTTGACATGCCATCAGCTCAGGAAGTTCCCAAGCTACAAAGACCGAATCCTACTTCAGTCACAAGCCAAAGGCTCAGCTTTGATCTCAGACATAGTCGTGTGCTAGTAAGTGCTCAACACGTTTCTGAAAATTAGAACCATACTGCGAATACAGATACACAAACTATGAACTACAGGGCTATACATTCTGCACGAAACCAGTATCAACTTCTACAGTGAGGCCTGATGTTTGTTGCCAGTGTCAAATGTAATTAAAAACCCAAACAAGTCAAGCTTGCCAAGCAGTAAAGTGAAAAGTCCAAAAACTAGGAGCATTTTTTAAAGCCTGTCTTTAAACTTATAACACATAGTTAAGTCACGTTTGCATGCTTTTTCTTCTGCACCCATGAAGGTGAGAAACTGAATTATTTAAGGCAAAATCTCATAGAATAGCTTGTGTCTAGATAGTATCCAGAAACCACAGCTTTACATTAAACATCATGTACAGAAACCTTAATAAAATGTCTGAAGTTGACCAAATGGCATTAATTTCCAGGCACGTCATCAGTATATGCATTACTGCTCTAATATTCTCTTCCTTAGCTGCAACCATCTAGTCCACTAGATCCCAACTAAAGAGGCCCACATCTGTCTGGTTTTCTCATAAAGCCTTTCAAATGATGCCCAATTTTGCAATGCTGTTTTTGCTGCAGAGCAACATTACTGGGTCACATCCCACATTCTGGAAAAAGACCATCTAGCCATCACTGGTATCTACTTTTCAGGAATTCTCCTCAAAAATTTCCCAGCTTTGAAAGAATGAATTGGTCTTTGTTTGCACTATACTTTTTCTTCACCTACCTGACACAACAAATATGACTTTTTTTTTTCTCCAAAACAAATTTAATTGTGAGGAATAGGTACGGAGGTTTGTTACTGCATACTAGGAATCATCTTGTGGAACTTACAGAGTGTATGCTCTTTAAGAATTTCCAACTAAATATTAATTGTATGGATGTCCACAACAAACAGAAGGTGCCTGACAGTCTTTTCTAATGCTATGTTCCCCACTAGTCTGATGCAGAGTCTTGTCTTCCCACAACCCAACACCCTGTAAGTCACCAGAAGATAAAAGCTCAACCATCAGCATGAAACCTGCAGAACAGTCTGTGTTGCTGCTGGACATGAGTGCACAGTAAACCAAGACCCACAGCTTCTGCAAGGCCCTCTTGCTAACAGCAAATTCAATGGGAGAAGCCTTTGGCTTTGAAGAACTGCAGCAGTGCGATTTCCTCATACTCTTTCACATGTTGGTGACGCCACAGCAACAAGACTTTAATTGACCTTGTTTTGAAAACATCTGGACTAAGCAGGAGTTTAGAGAACTATTTTGGTTTTCTAATTATATGACAAAGCCTTATGACTGTCCTCCACATTGAAACAGATGAGGTCCACATGCATACAGCAGTTTCTGATTCAGAAGAATAATGCTCTTTGAGAGCATAAAATAAACCCAAGAGAAATAAACAGTGATCGAGATTTTTGTTGATTTTTACCCTGTTTCAGTATATTTGTATGTTACTTAATCCTCTGATGTTTAATAACTCATCCTCTGGAGGAAAATTAAAGAAAAAAAAATAAGAAAACCCAGAATCAAACCCCAAACCAATCAAATCCAAACCCCCTAATTTTTCCTGATTTTACATATGCCTCACAGATTTCATTTGGGTACAAGTGCACCCATACATAGTTGCTCCTTCCACATAGTTATATTTCCCTGCACAATTACTTCATAATGCAACTCTGCCTAACTCACATGGCTCCCACAAGATCTTATTGCAAATCTAGGAAGTTTCTGTTACAAACTGTGAGTCAACACTGTTTCAGTCATACAGCAGACACCTCCTAAGAGCTTGAAAGTTGGCTACCATTTGCCCTTGCAGAAATAACATTCAGCACTTTATTCAAAACAAATCAAACAAGACATGAAACCACCTTGTCACTAATAGCGAAAATTATGAAAATGAAAATTATGGAAAATTGTATTTTAAATTAAAAAAAAATCTGGTTGCAATATACTTTTCCAGGTAAAGAAAGTAAACCATAATGCATCAAAACTCTTGTTACTAATGAACAGTTACACCATACACTTTAGTTATAATACTGTCAAAGCAGAGGTTTTTTGCTGATCTATGCCTATATTGTATTCCTCAGAAAGCAAGCTTTTTCCACATTAAGACTGGCCATGGTTAGATTGGAAATATGACACACATATATCCCTTTGGAATCACAGCCCTTGACTATAGTCTAGGAAATTCCCCCTGGAAATTGACTGGATATAAAATGTCCATCAAGCCAATTATATAGTTCTTGACTGCTGAATACTGATGTCAAGCAACAGAGCAGTAAAGTATTGTCTGAAAAAAATCCTAAAAACATTCCCTTAAGCAGAATTTTTTCATTTTGTTTGTGTCTATTGATTTTAATGATTTTACTGTCAGCAGGGTCAGGGGTGGTGGGAGGATGACACACCTACAACACAAACAGATTAAAAAATCTCCCAGAGTTACAGAAGTACATGTGTACTTTTATCCCACATTAAAAATCTAGAAAGTCTGATACAAGGAGAACTGTAATACATGAAAATAAAAGTACACACGTTAATGAGACAAGAATAGTTTCCTAAATAATAGTCACTTCCAAAGCACAAGCTACAAATGAAGGACTAATCTTTAGTAGTTTAGGTTCCTCTGGGCTGAAGCCCAATGTGTGCATATCTCTGCATCCATATTACTACTGTCAACCTAGGATAAATATATGTGGGGTTCTAGGGGGAAAAAATAGGATACTTTTCTGATGTCCAGAAAAGTACATAGAAAACTTTAGACAGACTTCTGCAGTAACCATGTTCCCAGGTGGCAACCAGAGCACTGACACAATTTTCAGAAGACTTTGCATATAGGCTAGAGAGAAAATTTTAACTCCAAAGACATAGCAAAGATCCAACTAGAGTCAATTCATGGCCATGAAATAATTTGGGCTGCATGCTGAATATATATGGGGCTTATTGATTACACTTTAGAATGCTTTGCGTTTTTTGCATAATGTTCTTGACTCAATAACAAAAAGTTTATGCAGCCTGCAGTAAGTTGTGCTGGGAAAGGAAGCACTCAGACACACTCTTGGTGTAGATGCCTTGTCCTGGTTGGTCCTCTTCCACCCAGGCTTCCTGTTTCTGAATAGGTGATCCGCTGCATCCCAAGGACTGTAAAGAGGCTGCATCCTCTACAAACTTCAGCACCAGCACAGAAGGTGAAGCTGGGGTAGAGGGTAGCCCATGGACCAAAAGGCCCCATCCTGTCTCTCCTTCGGTTCTGAGTGTTAATCTAGCTCCAAGCTCACTGGAGACTAGAAAAAAAAAAAGCTCATGACACCTGAAGCCTTACATTGCACTGGTTCCCAAACCCACAAGGCAACAGATCCCAGTTTGAACCTGTCCGGTTGCCTCTTTTCTAGGTAACATTTCTAAAAGCTTACATGAATAGAATACATCCATAAGCATTCATTCAACACTTGGAACCTTAAACTCACATGGCTATAATTTGTTTCTGAAATATCTATCAATGTTATTTTAAAAAGACATTTGTAACTCAAACAAGAATAAACTATATTATTTTCCTGGATTTGAAGAGTCTTGTATTCTACAAAACCAAGACAAGGAACTTAAAACAGGCCAGCCTTACTAATTAACGTAATGCTTCTGTTTATATTGCTTATCAATGCAAGACTATCTTTGATTTTAGCGGCATTCTTAATACATAAACAGCATACTTAATAACTAAAGATTTGGGCTGGCAGCTCGTGTGTTTGTTTAATTAATATCAAGGTCATGCACTGGGTTTCATACACAGGCTACAGGGAGGTACATATCTCTAAGCCTGGTATGGTGATAGTGGTGCTCATTGTTTCAAGGAAAGATTCTCAATGAAAGCCAGGGGTAAATATTCCTCATGGCAACCATTCTCTGAAATATAATTAACAGAAGATAATAATAAAGTACAGCCCAAAGCATATAGAAGTTACAGAAATATATGTATAGTAGGGGATGTAAACATATATACTAAACTCTGAGACTAACATGTTTCATTCTTCCTTAGAATTTCATAAATACTCTAAATCAGTTCTGAATGTCATAAAAAGCAGATCTTCTTTGCCTTTCTTCACATTTTCCCTAAAATGTGCATACTGTAAGCGCAAAAAACACTGTACTAAATTTGTGTTCAAGCACTATTTAGCTTCTTAACTAAAATCATTATTTATAGGCAATATAGGACACTGTCTGTACAGAGGATTTTTTTCCCCATGTGTAATCAATTACAGCTACCATGCTCTCCGCTGAACTTCAATTAGCAAAAAAAAATATCTATCCATTTTGAAGGCTAAACAGCAAGAGTGAGCATTTTTTGAAGATCAGTGATTGAATTGTTCCAATTTAGCAAGTAGGAACATGACAGCAGCTGCCTGGAAATGCAAAAAATACTTCCTAGTAACTTAAAATAAATATCTCACTTTTAGCTAATGGAAAGTAATTTATTCTTATTTTTTAGCAAATGAGAAAGAAATCCACCTAGCTAGCATAATGGGATCCACTTTCTTCACAAATGACTGATCCAAACCCTTGAGAAGATACTTTAACAATTCTGCACGAGCAGAGAATGGTCACAATGACCTAATCATACACGATGACCTAATGAGGGTTTTACATTTTGATTTAAAAACATAAGCTATGATAAAAGTAGGTATTAAAATAAGCAAGCATAAGAGATTAAATCATGTGTGATTATAATGTTTGTATTATTTTTAGCTATTTAAGTGAGTATTTGCATTATTAGTTCAGGAGAAATCAAATGTATTTAAAATATGATATGCAACTGTTATTGTATGTCAAGCATACAATGATTTTTTTCCACCCACACTAGATAACCACTATAAAAGCAACATCATTTTTTAAGCAGAAACACATAAGTAGGGCTAAAACAAAGCCCAAACATGGTTTTATATTAAGTAAATTTCAGTTGTGTATGTTGACAGGCATATTGATTTAATTCCTTGGTGCAAAACTTTGCCATAAAAGAGATAAAAGCTTATTTAATTGCATTTTCTAGCAGCATTGCAGTTTCAAGCTAGTTCAAAGCTGCTCTGCATAATAGTGTAGATCAATATTAGAAGATGACAATTTCCAGTGTTTTAATCAATAAGCTGTCACACACACACACACACACCAGCTACCAAAAAAATGCTGCTGGAACATACTGCTGATAATTTCACATTTCATCTGGTATTAAAACCAGTATGAGTCATGCATTCACCCATTATCTTCAGCCTCTTTACTCATGCTCTCTTCTACTGTATTGTATCTCAGTTTTGAAGGTCTTTTTAAAAAAATCTTTTTATCTCTAGAAATAAAGTTCTGTAACCTTCCTTTTCTAAAAGAACACAAAACTCTTCTGAATTTCTCTGGCTTTAAATATGGTCTGATTATCTACTGAACCAACATTATTTTAAAAGTCCCAGCACAGATTCTAAGAAAGACTATATACTATGCAGTTCATTCTCACTGCTGAACAAAGACTCGCTTTTCTGATATTTTACTTTATACTCATATTACTCAGTCGTATCACCCACAAATGCTCATGCTATCCAGTGATCATGCAATCAGGCACCGCAAATTGAGGTTCCTAAAAGATAAAACAAAATCCTACCTTTATGTAGCCCCAAGAAACTGAGAGTAAATAGTTTGCCTCAGGCATTTTTGATTTTTTTTTTCTATACTACCAATCTAAGCTAATCAGTTCTTTGCTATCTGATACTGAAAAAGACTTCCAAGAAGCAATATTCCTTCTTTTCTCTCCTAATTCTTTTCGCTGATCTTCAGGTTCTCAGCAACTGTGTGCACAGGAGGCATACTGAAATGAAATCCAAACGCGTGGTCTTCCGATTGTATAAATGCCATCTGTAAAACTCCAAGCATTCAGAGGAAACGCTGAAGAGACAAATTGTACGAGCTGAAGAAGTATCTGAAGAGCTAGGGATATGCATATTTCCTGAACACCAGGACTTAATGAATAATGTATGTCAAGATGCTCAGCTGCTGGAAGGACTTGCTCTATCAACAGCTACCAAATAAGGACCTGAAGGGGAAGCCAGTAATCCCTCCCATAGAGCCTAACTAGCAGCCAATAGTATGTCACCTTAAAAGACAAATCCTAGGGGTTTGTGACATGATGTTCAGTAATTTCCCATTGGCCAGCGCTGGGGACTCTCCTGGGCACGGGGTTTAGTATGTCACCTTAAAAGACAAATCCTAGGGGTTTGTGACATGATGTTCAGTAATTTCCTTTTTTTTTTTTTTTTTTTTTTTTTTTACGGCAAATGCCATTTAATAATTGCATCCCTGCCTGCAGCATTCACACACCATTCAAAAATAATCGGGTTAAGACCTCCTCATTTCAGCAGCACTTAGCAGCTCTCTTCAATGGACGCACCATCCAAGCAGTTAAAATCAGTATTGTGTACATTCATGTGGATTGCCTAGCTGTTTTAAAATATACTTTTCTTCCATATCAAAAATTGAGGTGTTTGCAAAGGAAAAACTAGAAATAGAACTATCAGGTTTCGTGTGCAGTCTGTGAGGTATTGTAACAACAAAAGTGTTTTTGGCTTTTATGCCACCTACGGTAAAAAAATGGATCTACTTAGACCATTGGGCAAGTCTGCCAGTTTCTACAGCTTTATTATTTTAAGAGATAAAAGCATTTATTATTAAGACAAAGCAAGTCACGTATCTTGTAATCCCCAGTAAATGTTAAGTTTCCATGGAGAAGTCAGAAGTGAGATAATAAGTCATCAAATTCTCACCTTATTTATTCAATTTTTGCTCTTTCTGCCTTGGCAGATTAATATAATTAATTGCAGCTATTTATCAGAGGGAAAAAAGAAATTAACTGAAAGTGGAGTGTGTCAGTGAGCATTAAATACAATATCCCACCATCTGCCACACCAAAACCTAAAGGAAGGAATGCCTCACCTTGCACCACTCTGTGCAAGGCATATGCACTACTGCAGCACATTACTCAATCTTTGTTGTATCAAAAGAAGAGAGTTTCCTAATACAACAATGGGCAAATGTCTAAGGACAAGCTGAATGAGGTGCAGTATTCAGTGTAAGCCCACAGTGCTGATTCACTGGAAGGTGATGACTGACAACAGTCATAAGGGAGGTTTTGGCTGGAGTGGTTTCTACTTCTCTGGGTGATGCTACACAGCAATGTCAGCAACACTTAAGTGCTTGAAAAAGAAATGAATTTGCACAAATCAATAGGGCAAAATGTTATAACAGATTTCTTCTTTACAGGAGAGAAATGTATAGCAATGTGACAACTGGATACAGTCAGCAGATCATCCAGCACTTGTATATTTTCATTTGGAAAGCATATACTTTTCCTTAAAATATTTAATATAAAACATGTGAATAAACACATTAACGATGCATTTTCTTTATAAGACGCAGTTATAGCTGTCCTGGATCTATACAGATAGATGAATGTAAAGCAAGTAAGTTTAGAAAACAGACCTAAGTCTCTAATAAAAGTAGCCTAAAAAACTATTTCTGAAAAATAGTTTTCCCCGATTCTTCCAGCTCAGCTTTGTAATGCTGGAAATAAAGCTTGTCTTCAACTGTGTTGCACTGTTTTCTGATTATCCACAAGAGAGCACTGCTGCCACCTACTCAGCATCAACACTAAGAATTGAAAATAAGCTGCCACCCTTCAGAAAGGCAACGTCAATCATGACTTAGAAAATGATAAAGTAACAGCCACTGTACTTCTGGCTACTTAAGAAGTGGAGCATATGGGTATGAAAGTTTGATTACAATGAGTAGTACAAACAGACATTGGAAAGCCAAGTTTTTAAATCACTTCTCTTACTTTGTTACTTTTAAAGCTGATTCCTCCTTATATCTTATTAACTATCCCCAAAAAACACAGAACATGTTTCAAATAAGGAATACTTTAAAAGGCTGATATGTTATTAAACTAGTTGTTTAGCATGTATTAAAAAAAATAAACTTAGCTTGAATTTATTTCCCATCAATGTATGAGAAAAAGACCATCCATTGAATTTACCCATCCAATTTACTGAATTTAGACCTAGTAACTAGATAATTTTGATGTAAAACCATGAAAAAAAAAATTTCATCCAACGTATACAGAATCACAGAATCATAGAATGGTCTGAGTTGGAAGGGACCTTAAAGATAATCCACTCGAACCCCCCTGCCATGGGCAGGGATATCTCCCACTAGACCATGTTGCCTAAAGCCCTGTCCAACCTGGCCTTGAACACTTCCAGTGAGGGGTCATCCATCCCTTTCCTGGGCAATCTGTTTCAGTGTATCACCACCCTCATAGTGAAGAATTTCTTCCTAATGTCTAAGTCCAATCCCCCTGCTGGAGCAGGAACACCTAGATGAGGTTGCACAGGAAGGCGTCCAGGCGGGTTTTGAATGTCTCCAGAGAAGGAGACTCCAAATGAAGGCGACAAATGTCTCACTACCTTCACAGTAAAGAATTTCT